>NW_019384389.1:499103-618645 GCF_000671375.1 Centruroides sculpturatus | reverse complement strand
GTTTTTAAAGATTTATAATAGTATATATATTTATTATATTTGTAAATTTTACATATGTTGAAATTAAAAAAAAAGTATAATACAATACAACTTTTGTGTTCATTGATGATAAAATTTTGTTGCTCTAGAACAATTTTTTCCGACAAGACAACCACTCTATCCATCAATTTCGTCCCGCTTCATCAATGTTAAAATCTAGTCACCTTACACTAAACACAAAATTATAAAACTTATAGATTGCTTGTTCTATTAAAAGATGCCAATGATATTAACATAATTTAATTTCAAAATCAATTCTCTATAATTAATAGGTAGCTAGTATTAATAATTATTATTAATTTAATAATAATATAGTTTAATAATTAATGTTGACAACAGTATTTAAATAATATGGATTAAATTAAGTACAAATTGATAATTGCTAAAATTATGGTGTTCTGTCTTTGTTTAAATTAGTTTCAGTAATAGGTGAATTAAAATGCTATTCTGTGGATAAGTGCAATGCCATTTACAGTACTTATTTACTTTACAATATAATCAGTTAATTTAAAATCAACTGAAAAGTCACACCTATCCTACTTTTAAATTTATATTTCTTCATTCCTCTTCAACTTATATGGAAACAAGTATTGAAATAAAGAACAGTAATTTTATTGTATTATATATTGTGTTAATTCTATATAATACACTGTTCAAATCACATTAATGTTACAATAGTATGAGGTTTGGTCAGTTCAACACATTAGCATTTTTGGGCCACATGCTCATTGTGAGGATTGAGGAGTCAGTGTGTTTGATCTCTTGGTTAGCACATAGCATTAAAGCACTGAAGTTTTCCAAGCATTTTTCATTCCAAAAATAAATTTAAATTGAATAAACAAAGAAAAATTTAGTAGAAAACATTTGTCTTTTTGATTATTCTACTTAAATTCTGATCTGTAACAACAAATGATACATCTTCCACTGGAATTAATTTAAAATCAAACTAACTATCAGATATCTTGTTGTTTTAATTGAATGTATTAAAAACTTTTTAATATCCTTTAAAAATTTTAGCATACAGGTTATATTTTTTCAATCAAGTTTGAAAAGTAAGAATGATTAATTAATGATAGTATAGTCATGATGGCAATAAAACATTTAAAAATTATCAGTATGTTGATAAATAGAATATTTTAAAATAAAAAGTGATTCAGAATGAAAATTAATAAAGTTTTTATGGATGTCTTGATCTGGATACATTAGTTTCTATCTTTTTGACTGACTATCCCTTATTCAACTGTGTGAAAAGAAAAAAAAAGGATAAAATGCCCTATTAGTGTCTGCAGGATGAGGAAAATTTAATGCAAATAGTCTAAAGAAAGCACCATAGCTCCAAATAAATAAGAAGACTAAAGATTTTTCAAGATATTTTTTTTAATTACTTTTAGTTACTTGCCAGTCTAATGCCAATGTTCAATTATCACAAGTAGTAATGATATTATTATATTTTGTAAATAATTGTAAAGCTTGACAGATGCAAATAATCTTAACCATTTAGAGAGGATGAACCCAACAAAAGGAAAACTTTAACTACTATTAAGTTATCACTCACAACTGACCAGCACTGTTAAAGGTATACCTTGTTGGCTTAATACACATTAATTTACATAAACTCATTAAGAATTATTCAACATCAAACTGGATACCTAATAGTAAAATCTCCACCAACCTCAAAACATAAAGTTTTCATATACTGTATTCATAAATAATTCATTAATTAATGAAAGGTCTTCATCTGGAAATTAGAGCATAATGGAATGTTCGTTGAATCTTCAAACAGGAAAATTTAATTTTGTATCAAATACAATTTAAATTAGCTGTCANACAATTGCAGTTTGATACGCATAATTTTTGTTTAATCTTCTAAAATTTTGATTTTCATTCTCTCATTTGAACCTTTAACTGTGCCTGACTAAGTTACTGTTTTCAAGCAATTTAAGTCTACATTCCTGAATTTTTTATAGCATATATTTATATCTTTTTAAAATTTAAAATTCAAATATTAGATTACATCATTCAGAATTTATCAATATTATAATTTAATATCAAACTTTTCTCTCTCACTTATAATAATTTCAAATTATTAACCTCTCTCTTACTATCCATAAATAATTTATTTTCATGATTTATTTATAAAATTCTTATCTTTTACATTTAGAATATTGTTCTTTTTGCTTATTGTATATATAAATAATTAATTCTTCATTCTAATTTTTGTCAAGTTATAATTTGATGCAGATTCTTGTTGTTTGAATTATATCTAATCTACATATATGAAAATAAATTAAAAAATAATATGAAATATTAATTTATAAGTTCAGTTATACAATTACAATTTAAAGTTATTTTATGTTAATGCAACAAAATAAACTACAGAACCATAAAAAAATAAACTCCAGTATGTAGTTTATTGATGGAATATGTACTAACTTTTTGATCATTGTTCTGAATCTTCAGGTCCTATATTATTGAAGTGGAACACATAAAGAACTTCTTTTTTAACTATTTCAAATACTTAATTTCTCAAATGCAATTTAAAATTTAAAAATCAGTTTGGTACATCTAAAACGTAATAGATTAACTATACAGACTATGGTAAAATTAACATTATTAATAATTTCATGTAAATTTTACCATAGTTTTGTATATTTCCTCTGTTAATATTTTAAATAACTTTTAAAAAATTTTGGAAGGAAAGAATTGTGCCAGTTACACTAGATGAGTCTCCAGTTCAATCTCCTCTTTCAGATATACTTAAACATGGGATAATCATTGTCAAGTACATACAGCACTGGCTGGGGATGCAGATGCTGAATGCATCTCTAGCCTCCATTTTGAGTCCTCTCCTTTTGGAGACCCTGGTTATACAAATAACATAATCAGGGCCGTACCGTGCTATGATACAGAGATGCGGCCGCATCAGGCGGCACCGTAATGGGGCGTCATAAGCATCATTTAAGGTGTGGCATAAGTGGCATTTTGAAGACTTGCATCATACTGAGGAAATCTACCGCACGGCTCTGAACATAATGATGTCGAAACAGAAAAATAATCTAGTATAAATGTTAGACCATGGCTAAAGTTATTTCATTATCAGAAAATGATGTTGTAGCTTGTCAGAAATCAAGAAGAATAAAACAAACAGCTTTAACACAATACTTTCAAAATAAATTGTAAATAAAATTGTAATTGTCGAAAATAAGTGTGTAACACAAAATAAATATAATAGACATGTATGTTAGAGTCTTATTTAAAAATTATCACATTCCTGTATCCAGATTTTTCTAATATTTAGATTGCTACCACTCACATTAGTTTGGATATGGGAGTAATCCCTACTATACCTACATGAAAATTACTTGTTTTTGCATTTTTGAAATACTGTCCTGTTTAATACAAGTGCAGCTCTGAATGAGTTACTTTGGAATATTATCAGAGCAGTAGACCGTGCCCATAGGAGTAAAAAAGTCAAAGGAACCAATAGTCTTTGGCAATTATTAGAATATTGGTGATTACTACAGGAATTGGGGTTGTTTATGAAATTTAAATCAGTGATGTCAACTTTAGAATGGTTAAGGGTGAGAAATTAATAAGCTGATTATTGGAAGACCAGAATTTTGTAAGTCTTCAATAGTTGTCTTAGGAATGAGAAGAAGACTGAAATTGTAATATTTAAAATTTAGTATATATTTTTTCCCAATGAGTGTAAAATAAAATAATTTTAAAATATAAATAGTTTGTTATTTTTAATAAGAACATTGGTTTTCTCAAAATTTAATTTTTTGTGAATAAAACCAGTATATTACATAAAGATTATAAGTTACATTACATAACTAAAATCTCATTATTGATGAAATAAATTGTTAGGTCTTGTATGTCAGTTTGTATTACTTCCAAATTCATGGACTTTGAGTTTCATTGATTTATTGATGTTAGTCATATCTGATGGCAGTTATATAGTAGTGTCACAGTGTGGCAGTACTTCTCCCCATAGTAGTTAGTTTCTTGGACTGGCAGCACTGTTTCTCGCTGCATTTGAATTTGTAACAGTCGTACATTTTAGATACGAATAAAACCTTTTGTTTATACTACAAGTTACATATAGTTACTAAAGAGATTCTGCATAAGAAACTGAGTAACACGCTGGATCTGGCCTGCAGACCATCAATGATCTTTGCATTTCAGAAAGCACTGTGGAAGAGAATAATAGACAGGTCTGTATATTCAACTCTAAATCATTACAACTTCTTTTCATATGATATCTCCAGAATATAATGTATAGAACTGGCACGAAGATTTGGAGGAATATGGAAATCTTTGCTTGTCTGGGAAATACTCTTCAAATGGTGGTGAGAAATTTTGGGATAAGATTGCAGAAGATCAAGATTGAAGTTGAGAAGAAACATATTAAACACATTATTATATAAATAGTGTAAAATGCTAATTTGAACAATATTTGAGTAAGATTTGTATATCTTGTCATTCAGTTGGAATAAACTTGGTAGGCAGATTTTGGACCTCCCCACATTAGTTGATCTTTAAGAAAAAGTTGTAAATATGAAAAATATTATTTTAGCATAAAAGTATTTTTATAATAAATTGTTTATCTAGATAATAGTCATTTTACATTTTATATGTTTTTATAATTTTTCTAAAATTAAACTTTTATTTCAGGTGAAAAGACAGGATGACACCAATTTGGAGATGCCATTTATACCTGATGATTCACTCTGGTGTCAAGATGCCTCAGGGAAAATAGTGGATTTATCATGGCTGGTAAGAAAATTTAAAAGCTAAAATATTAAAATTTAGATTATACAAGATAATTAAATACATGAAAGATGTTTCAAAGTATCATTACAAGCTGAAAGGAAACAATTTACAAAGTACAAACCTTACCGTTTTTTTTTTTACATTTTTAGCAGAGAAATTAGGTTTTAATACCATACATTAAAAACATTTTTTGGCCATTAGATTTTTGGCAAGCATGGAAATAATTTACTTTTTAAATGATACATTGTTTATGAAAAAAACTTAGGAAATAAAAAGTAAAATATACTGGGTGTTCACTTAAACATCTTTCCAGCATTGCACAAGTGTATGCATATGATACGTGTTTGTTCCAGTGCTGAAAAAATAGCTATGTAATTAACTATCCAGAGGCAAAATATTAATTCATTTAAAAAACTACAATAATAAATTAATGCATTCAGTAAAATAAAATAAATGATTCAACAAAAGGGACATGTTGAAATTGCATAGTAATTCAGCAACAATATGTAAATTTTTCAAACAGACCAAGATGCAAATTACAAAAGCAGTCTTGATTAATCATATTGCAAGACATAATGCCAATGTTTTTTTAAGAGCCAATATGATGCTGTTTGAGTAGATGATAGAGTTCAGCAGCAATGCTTTATACTCATAAACAGTGCTGTGAAGTGGTTATTCTATACGCAGGAATGAGACAAAATGCAAGAGAAGCAGCATGTAGATTTAATGAGCATTTTCCACCTGCTCCAAGCCAAATGCATACAATTATTTTGAGTGTTATTGTAAAGTACTATTTGATTTTTATATGACACGGAACTATGTGCCAGTAAGGCGTTCGGGACTATCGCTGAACTTTACGACCGTTAACCTAACGCAGTGGTTCTCAACCGGGGGTACATGTAAATCGAGTGTAAATCGAAGGGGTATATCTAGCTTTCATTATAAAATGGCATAACAATTTACAGCAAATTGATTAACATATGCCATTTTATAATGAAAGTTAAATGTACCCCTTCGATTTATGCTCAATGAGATAGGGGCTTTTTATGTTTTTACTGGACTACTGGTATTAGGAATAACGAGGCCTGGATCGTACCCCCACCATGCAATGTGTCACTGCATGTGCACATTACTTAATATTTAGCAAATTTAGATGTTACATTTGTTACAAAAATTGAAAGATTCTTGTATTGTTCTGTACGTTATAAATTCGCAGCCATTTCAAGGTCAGTATACAATTATAATCTCTATTTAAGGCACTAACAAATATAGTTAACTTTGTAAAATACAGTGCGTTAAATACTAGACTTTTGAGGCAGATTTGTACTGAAATGGGTAATGATTACAACTGTCTACTATTTTATATAGAAGTGTAGTACCTGATTAAATTTCTTATTATTTACATAAAATAAGTAATCCAGTTTTAGTTATAGTTAGTTAGAGTTGTTTTATGGCGCTTGGTTATAAGGGCTGTATACATCTAACGTAGTAATTATAAAATTTACATACAAAGGTATAAGGGGTACTTGAGAAACAACTAATGGGCTAATGGGGTACATTAACAAGAAAGATTGAGAACCACTGACCTAACGGGTACTTTATGCGGGTTAGCGGTTAGTACGCCAGGCCTTGGCGTATGCGTGCTCTGGAAATAACTATGTACATGGATCAGTAAGAAACTCAAATATTTAATGTTAACTCAATTATTCATTATGTACAAATTAGTAAGAATCAAAAACAATTTATTCAAGGAAAAGAAACAATTCGAAAAACACGACAAAAATAATGCAATTTACTTACTATAACTTATGAACTATTCCCCTTGGAACTCGACAATATCAATCAATTAAACTAAGTACAACAAATCTTACAAAGCTATGATCCTATCTGTCACCTCAATACTAGGAACCTTTTTCCTTTATCCACTTTTCCTTTGAACCACTCCTATCGCTATCCTCAGACTTGCTCTCAATCTCTCTCTGGAATTCACCTCACTCTATCCCTGGCTGGGGCTCACCTCACTGTTTTCTCACCTCACTGTTTTTACCAGAGAAAACATTGAGTTTTCCCTCGTGAAGCTACAACTTCACTCATATACTCGGATATTGGACAATTCCACACACTTCTTCAGTTCATCTTCTCTCTTTGAGCACCAGATTAAAAGTGATTCTTCTTCATTTTGTATGCCCTCAGATAACCTCTCACATATTATTGAAAGATACTAAGAAAATTTGATTAATTCAAAATTCAAGTATTCAAATAATACTAATAAAAATATTTTAAAAAAAAATTCATCTCACATTTTGTAATAATATTTTGTGGGATAGCCAGATGATTAATGACCATGCCCAGGTTAGAACTTCAAAAATTTTCCTGGGCAATTTAATGTGAACATGTTGGTCATCTTTCTCACAATGTGGTCATCATCCCTTGTGAGCTTAGTTGTGAGCTTGGCCAAATGAAGATAGCTTTAAAAGAATAGTTTTTAACATTGATGACTAGAAATAGTTTAAAAAGCATAATAATGGTACTATTTTATGAATAAAAAGTTGAAAAATACTTAATGCAAGACCGTTTAATAGATTCGATTTTGTAAATTATTTTAATGTTGTTGTCANTCAATTTGTATTTTATGACAATAAGTTTTTTTTTTTTTATTTATATTAGTCACACATTGATATCGCAATAATAGATAAAATAATATTTTAAAATTAATGACTCTTTCTGCATTGTGGGCACAGACTTTTCAATCAAGTATACAATGGGGCAGCCAGATATGAGGAATAAGACCAGATGTAGCTGGAATGGATCATTCTCAAAAATTAATCTGATGTTTTCCAACTCATTTGGATTTGTTCTCAGGTCCCCAGAGCAGAAGGCTGATACCTTAATCGCTCAGCCAGCTGTCTGCCAAACAGTTTATTTAAAATTTTATTATTATGTTAAATATCATTTTTGTTTACAATCAGTTTGATTATTCAGATTAATTACTAAGATGGAAAGCATTGAGATAGTTGTTGAGATTTAGTAAAATCAATTCCTGAAACCTCAGATAATAATAAAAATAAATAAATGTAGTTACATAAAAGTCTTTCAGTAATTCACAAGAATTCACTGAATGTATAAATGTGTATANAATTCCTGAAACCTCAGATAATAATAAAAATAAATAAATGTAGTTACATAAAAGTCTTTCAGTAATTCACAAGAATTCACTGAATGTATAAATGTGTATAAAATATTTAATTATGCAAATGAAACATTAACGACATTATACATTAAGATTTTGACTTGAATATTTGTCAAAATAAATGATTTCATTAAAAAAAGGAGTTACTTCTTATAAATCAAGTGATATTAAATATGTTTCTGATGAATATTCAAGTGATTATAAGCATAAATAATAAAATTTATCTTTTGATTAGTCATTTACAGTAGGCCCAAATATATTCATCAAATTAAATGAAATAGAAGGAACTAATTATTTCTTCATTATAATCTAAAATTTACAGTGTTTGAAGGATTTATCATACAGCCACATAGTTGCAAGCTTGTAGGATACATTATTACATCATGTAAAAATAATATGGTGTGATGATGTGTCTTAAGCTCCATGCATTTGGTATTTGCTGTATAATTGTCTATTCGTTCCCTTTGATTTGGCACAATACAACAAGGAGTAGGAAATGGTGATTGCCAAATATTAGTTATGAGTAAATACATCCACGCTACTTGGTATCGGCCAAATGTTTGCTCGGCAAATGGCAAATATGAACGCGTTGAGTCGGCTTTACGAGGCTTTAGTGTTTTGGAAAATACGGACTTTATGGCCACTATGTGTATAAGATTGCATCAAGTTAATGATGATGCTGATAATAAATTCGGTAGACAGTGGATTATGTACGGATCTGATATGTTGTGGCCTACTTGAAACATGGGGTAGCAATTTATTTGGGGCTTTACAAAAGAAAATTTCTCACTTCTGGTTTCATGACAATTCAAGATGTAAAGTAGTCCCAGATAGCTTATTATAATGACATCTGGATGTCAACATAGAAAAAGAAATTTATAAGAATGTGGGAATAATTACTTTTTTCAAAGAATGGAAAAGAGCATTTAGGTAATTTGTAGCTGGCATGATACAATATTGTGTACAAAATCTCTAGTATCATGTATCAATAACAATTGTTAATATAAATTTCGGCATTTCTGCATATACTAAAATTGTATATGGGGTGAATTGTAACTGTTTTTAATAAAAGCATAGGTGTATTCTACATCTAAAAACTAAATGTCTCAATAAATGTAAATCTTAAAATTCATGGGAAAGGAGTTAAAGTATATTTTAGTTTTTGTGCTAAAAATAGATATGCATTGAAGCAAGAGGTATTTTGATTAGAAATTTCCTGTGTATAGGAAAGATATGCATTGTAGCAAGAGGGTATCTTTAATGGAAATTTCCTCAAAGATGAAGAAGAAGAGATGAACCAATCAGTTGGTTAGTTAGATCCCTTGATTTTTATTTTTGGTGTAATTTGAATTCCTTTGTCTGTTCACTCCAGTTCAGCTAGAAGAATGGGTCAAGAATGTGTACAATGGTATTAGATATCAGCCTGAAGCAAGCATTTCAACAGTTGCTATGTTGAGAAGGGCAGTCACTTTAATCATCATCTCTGATGTAAGGAAGTAAAAGAAAATAAACGAGCAATTATTTATTGTGGCATTGTCACAATGATTTGTGACAAGCTGAAATTTTTAATCATATTTTTAATTTATTTAATTTAAAATATATGCTCTCCACCTCAAATTAATAGCGTCTTGCCTCTGTGCATCATACTTTACCTGCTAGTGATAGAGTTGTGCTAGTTATCTATCTAACTCCTTTCAGGGAGAAATTTTTGAATTAAAATAATGTGACTTCCAGTTTGCATCGGAAGTTCATATATAGTTAATCAGGGCCTCCTGTCCCTAAGCTTTCCATGACTTTCATCTATCTCTGTTCTCAAGATTAAGGAAGAGCAGACAGACAGGCAGATGGATGACAGTGAGAATTTATAGATTTATAATTTTTTCAAATTGCAGCCCAAATAGGCTATAATTCTTTTTCTATGGATTTTATGGTTTATGTTTATTGGGACAACTTTAATTTTTAGGGTGTAGAATACACGTATATGCATTTATTACCAGGCCCACACTGTATACAAAAGTTTATTTAGAAATTTGGGAGATCAATTAAAATATATTTAAAAAGGTATATATATATATATACCTTTTTAAACAAAAGTTTATCCTTTTTAAACAAAAGTTTATTTTTACAGAATACAAGGTAAGTTCATCAAACTAAAACAGTTTTATATGGAACCATTTTACTAATATATAATTAATAATGACAAATTACAATTGAGTATAAAGTTCACAAAAATACAATTAGTTTTAATAATTGATCTATTAAGGGTGAAAAAGAACCTGGAAAAAAAAATCTTTAAGTCAATGCTAATAACTTACAACACTTTGAAGATATCACTTGCAGCTGATGAGCCCAATTAAAGCATATTTTAATAGCTTTGCACTTTTCTTTTGTAATACATTACTGACAATCACAGGAGGATTTAGGTTTTTCGGGGCCAATGGCTTATTGAAGTCCAGTGGGGCCCCATTTTTATTAAACCTAACCTAACCTAACCTATTAACTATTTTTTACTATACAATAAGTGCACATTGTTAATGAAAAAGTATTAAAAATTTATGATGATAATTCAATTTTTGTTGGCCCTTGACACTTGGGGGCCCAGGGCTTAAGCCCTATTAGTCCCTATGTAGATTCACCCCAGCTGACAATTTATAAATTTATAATAAACAAACTTTAAATATTACTTTATGATAAATATAAGACTTGAAAAGCCACTTATTTATTTTATGATAAAATTTGTAGTGTTCTATTTCAGTACATTCAAAAAAGAATTCACACAAATATATGCATAAATATATATTGCAAACTGAGATATCATTTTTCCTTTATTCTGGCTCACTCCAATGATATTACACAACTACAAGCTGGCACTCTCTAGCATTAGTCAAATAGGCTTTCACTCACTGCATAATTGTGTTAAATACTTTAGAGAACCTTATAGAATCTTGTTTTAATGAATCCTGGAAAAACAGATTTTTTTCCCAAGTCTAGCCAAATCAATGCAATATACAGGAAGTAAATTGCATTGATTTGGCTGGACTTGGGCATAACTGTAACCCAGACTAACAGATTTTTTCTAGTCCCATCTATTATAAACTTTGTTTTTTCAATGTTTAGTTAATATTTGGGTGTTTCTGGGAATTTATATAGTTTGATGGTGCAATTGTTACCTCTGGAGAGTCAGCAGGCTGATATGTTTGAGGACAGCTACCTAGTGAATGTTCTGATGCTGGTTCAAGTATAGTGACAAAATTTTGTGAGACCATTGAGTCTTTCCAATTCATGAGGACCTTCCTGACAAGTTTCAGCATAAATTAACAGGCTGTAGTACATGAAATTGCTAATTTCAAGCAGTTATTGTATTCAATAGGCAGAAAAGTGGCATTAATACAAACCAAGGTTCATGAGCTTTTTAACAAATCATGAAATCAAGTGAAGTTATAATGAGCATACATAATTTCCCTTTTTCTGTGCTAACGATATATACAGTTTATGGGAGTATATATCTTATATAGGAGTTCACTGTATTGAAGAAAGGATGTTGTATAGTCAAATGTTTTAAATACATACTATAGTGTTCGTAAAAGAAACATTATTAGATTAAATGAGAATTATATATAAATTTATTAACGATGTAGACTATGAAAAAAACAATTAAAAAGTATTTAGTTTAATAATGGAGTTAGTTTTGTGTTAAATCATTTGTAATTTTCTTTAATTTTTATCATTTATAATATTCAACTTTAAAAATAACTGATTAGATTCTGATTTTCTTTGTTAACTGACTTCTGATGATAATTTATTGCCTCTGTTTTCAAAATCAAATAATGTAATTAAAGATGAGATTTAACAAATTTTTTTTATGACTAGCATTATTATTATTATGTTTATAAATATGGTAATTATATTATAAAAATAATTTTTTTAAGGAAGTTATTATGATATGTGTTGTTCTCCTATATGGAGTGGAATGGATTCAAAGCTTTGAAGAGCTAAACTTTTTGTGAATGGCATGGGTTTTATAACTTTGAGAAACATTTCATTTTTTTTCCTGTCTTTTCCTTTGGAGTTATATCTACTTAGAGGTGATATTAAAAGAAAAGATAGAATAATTAAGTTCTGTGCTGAACCTGTGCCAACACTGGCAATCTAGGATCTCCAGATATGACCTAAATTTAAATTTTGATTCTTATTACAGTAATGAGTTTATAAAAGATTGGGGTTTGGAGCCCCCCTGTTTGGTGGGAGCCCCAGGCAATTGCCCTTTTTGCCAATAGGATAATGCACCACTGTATTTCGGTGGTTCTCAACCTTATTGAGCTATGTCACACTCACAAATTTTGATGGTACACCAATGAGCCAATGTCAAAGATGCCCTTATATATAGGTAAGTTATAAATGAAACACAACATTGAAGACTGCTGGTTGTCAGGGGCGCCGCTAGCTGTTTGAACGCCCGTGTGCAATACCGATTATGCCGCCCCCTGTTTAACTACGATTACCTATGCTGAGCTTGCCAGAAAGGCTCTTTGCCGCCCCCTGGACGTGCCGCCCGCGTGCGGTGCACGCCTTGCACTCCCGCTTACGGCGGCCCTGCTGGTTGTTATATAAAAAATATATAAATAATAATAATGTAATAGACAAAAATTAACATTTTGGAATTTTGTCACACTTCTATAAGTTCCTATCAATTGCTGCAGCAGTGATTGAGAACCATTGATCTATTTGTTTATCAGTGTAAAAAGTAACATTACTTATCAATGATCTTAATTACTTCATTTTAAATTAGTTATCAATTGCTTTTAATTTGAATTTTAGTAATGGAAATAATTGTAAACATTTTAACCTATTAAAATGGATTTCAGTATAAACTTAAATTTCTAAACTTAATTAGCATTTGATAATTCTGGGTTACTCTCTTCTGTTTATTGTATCTTCAGGTTCCAAAATGTTGAATGTAGAGTTTACCAGTGAAACAGGCAAGTTATAATCATTATAAAATACTGAATACAAAAATTCCTGCATATTTCATATTTTCAAATTTTTCATTTTTCTGCATGATTATATATCCCTAATTGATTAGATTTTTAATTTGTTTGTCTGTAATTATATATTTTCTTTTTAATTTATTGCATTTTATTTTAAAAGCATGCTTTAAATTTTTACACGTAACTAGATTGGTCTTTATAATGTTTTGATTATTCTATATATTTATCGTTTATCATTAAAGTATTATCATAACATATATCTGAGAAAATAAAATACTTCATAAATTTGAATTATATGGATAATTGCTTTAATTGAAACTGTACAGCAGATGTGTCCAAATGTTGTTATGATAAGAGCCATGTACTGCATATCAGAAATGTATAAGAGCTGCATTCTATATTGGAACAGTATTTTATATATAACCTATAGAGTATATCATCAACATCATCCATTGTCAATCCACTGCTGGATAAAGGTCGCCTCTAATATTTTCCATTTTTTCCTACACAATGCTTTGGCTTTCCAATTTACATCAACCACTATCTTTATTTTGTCACTCTATCATACTTGGGGTCTTCATTTTGGATGTTTGATCCTTTGTCGGTATTAGATTAAGATATTAGTCTATCTGTTGTCTTGTCTTTTAGCAATGTGTTTGTTTGCCCATTGCCATTTTGAACATTTGATTCTCTCAAAGATGTATATTTTTGTTTGATTTCTTAGCCAAGTGATTTGCTTTCTGTCTCTTTTCATAATTCCTGACATGCATTTTTCCATACTACTTTGTGTTGTCTGTAGCCTCTATATTGATTTGCTTGTTATTGTCTATGTTTTTGCTTCATAGATAATTTCTGGTAGAACACATTGATTGAATAGTTTTCTTCTCAGGCACATTAACAGGTTGCTTTTTAGAATTATGCTATTGTTGCCAAATATATACATGCAGAGGAATAGCACAACCAAATTTGGATCCCTATTCCTAAATAATAAGGGCTAGGAATCTATATACAGGAGCTTCAATAAGTGTCTGTAAGAGCTGCAGTTTGGCCACTATGGCTAATATAGGAGAAAAGCTATTGAAATCATTTTCAACCTTCACATCTCCTTTGAGCTTATTGAAAAAGTATAACTTGTAACAATGTCATTTTATTCTTTAATTATTCTTCTTTTGATAAGTCTGAAAGTCAGAAACATATCCAAATATATTGCAGTTATGATAATTCATTAAAAAACAAAAATTCCATCTATTTTACATAGTGGCATTTGGATATGTAATGGCATAGAATGTGAAGTAAGCATTAGTCTTACTTAAGTTGGATGTATCTGTGTGTATCCACTAATATAATAGAATAGTTATGTGTTGTTACATACCTTATAATCAGGAAATATCGAGATTAGATTAAGACACCTTAGACGTCCATCAATGCAGTTATTCTATTGTATTATGAAAATTTTCCAATTGGACACGAGTTGATTAGGTTTACAGGTAAAGATGTCTTTGTAAATTGATCAAAGAAAATTTATACATGTGTATTTTCAGTTATGAGAAGCATATGGTCTGTCTGTTTCTTCTTGAATATATTTCTATTGATGATGATGTGATAGCCAGAAATGCTTGTGTAGTTACAGATTGAGTCCTGTTATACTGTAGTTTCAGTTAAAACAGTTAATCATATATCTTCTATATGAAAAACTTTTTATAAATATAACAGGATTATCCAGATACAAATAAATGAATTAACCAATACAGTGTTCATCAATATACATAAATGTTCTACTTAACAAACCCATACTCAAGTTGTATTTTACATAAGTTGAAAATATCTTGGTAATTAATAGCTACTGATAAAAATTACTTTGATAGAAAGCACAATTAGAAAACAAATAAGAAAATCAGAAATGTAAATAATGAGTTTGTATANGAATACACATATATGCATTTATTACCAGGCCCACACTGTATACAAAAGTTTATTTAGAAATTTGGGAGATCAATTAAAATATATTTAAAAAGGTATATATATATATATACCTTTATATATATATGAACTTACCTTGTATTCTGTAAAAATAAACTTTTGTTTAAAAATGTATATATATATATATATATATACCTTTTTAAACAAAAGTTTATCCTTTTTAAACAAAAGTTTATTTTTACAGAATACAAGGTAAGTTCATCAAACTAAAACAGTTTTATATGGAACCATTTTACTAATATATAATTAATAATGACAAATTACAATTGAGTATAAAGTTCACAAAAATACAATTAGTTTTAATAATTGATCTATTAAGGGTGAAAAAGAACCTGGAAAAAAAAATCTTTAAGTCAATGCTAATAACTTACAACACTTTGAAGATATCACTTGCAGCTGATGAGCCCAATTAAAGCATATTTTAATAGCTTTGCACTTTTCTTTTGTAATACATTACTGACAATCACAGGAGGATTTAGGTTTTTCGGGGCCAATGGCTTATTGAAGTCCAGTGGGGCCCCATTTTTATTAAACCTAACCTAACCTAACCTATTAACTATTTTTTACTATACAATAAGTGCACATTGTTAATGAAAAAGTATTAAAAATTTATGATGATAATTCAATTTTTGTTGGCCCTTGACACTTGGGGGCCCAGAGCTTAAGCCCTATTAGTCCCTATGTAGATTCACCCCAGCTGACAATTTATAAATTTATAATAAACAAACTTTAAATATTACTTTATGATAAATATTGAATTCATAAGAAGTTTATTAATAATATTTTAAAATTAATGACTCTTTCTGCATTGTGGGCACAGACTTTTCAATCAAGTATACAATGGGGCAGCCAGATATGAGGAATAAGACCAGATGTAGCTGGAATGGATCATTCTCAAAAATTAATCTGATGTTTTCCAACTCATTTGGATTTGTTCTCAGGTCCCCAGAGCAGAAGGCTGATACCTTAATCGCTCAGCCAGCTGTCTGCCAAACAGTTTATTTAAAATTTTATTATTATGTTAAATATCATTTTTGTTTACAATCAGTTTGATTATTCAGATTAATTACTAAGATGGAAAGCATTGAGATAGTTGTTGAGATTTAGTAAAATCAATTCCTGAAACCTCAGATAATAATAAAAATAAATAAATGTAGTTACATAAAAGTCTTTCAGTAATTCACAAGAATTCACTGAATGTATAAATGTGTATACCAGTATAGCATATACTGTATATTGTGGGAAATCGTAAGACTTAGAGGTCTTGCTAATTGTAAGTGTAGGTGAATTACCACGTGGGAAAGGATGCCAAGAAACAGTTTTTTGTTCTTTCATAAGTTTATATATATATATTCGTACAATTACACTAAGGTCCACTGGATACAATGGTATACACATAAAATGTTCTCACCGTTACAATATCATAGTTCTAGGTGTTTCACTCCTTGTAATCCAAATCCGCTTCGGGAACAAAGAAAAACTAATTCACAGTAGAAGGAGCACTTTCACATTCACCAACCCCTCTAAATCACTCGGCACGAGAGTGTCCCCTAACCGGTCAATGTCCGTCTTAAATACCTCCCCTTTTTCACCAGGTTGCCAACCCCTTTCCCCACGGCTGAAAAGTAGCCAAAAAAAAAAAAAAAAAAAAAAAAAACTATACGACACGTATAAGGCAGAGGGCTGCAACCACACAATATATACAGTATATTTTATGCTATGGAAAAAGCATATCAATAAGAAGTTTATTAAATATTTAAGTTTCTTTGTCTTCAAAAAAAATTATATCAAAAACTACCAGATTTTTCTACATCAATTTAACATGTACGGTATACTACTATATTTAATAAATGCTAGAAGGTAAGCAGATGGATGCTACTGTATATATTCAATACTGTATATTAAACAAACATCCATAAATTGTTTGCATTCAATGATCATTCTAACCTTAATTATTAGATTTGTTAATTTAATTGAATGATATAATAAAAAATATATTGCAATTTGATTATTTTGCATGTAAGTTAAAAGTGTTTGTTACAAACGTATGTATGACACTTATTTTGATGTAATGATTACTGTGCATTCATACAGAAGTTCTGCATATTCAAAATTAATCACATTATTAATAAATTCTTCTATTAAATTTTTAATGGGAAATATTATAATTAATATACTATCAAAACATTTAATTAATTAAATGATAATTTTGATAGACTATTAATTAAATTTCAAATTTGTGATTAGCTAAATTTAAATGTTTTACAATAAATAAACATGGTGATGAAGATGATTCGTCCTTTTATATTTAGAGTAGCATCCATCCTAAATTCCATCCAATCTCTTAAGTTTTCAAGCCATTCTGTTCTTGATTGGTCTCTCTCTCTCTCTTCCTGCTCTTCCTTTAGTATTAGTTTAAACAACCATCTTTAATCTATCTATTAATAACAATATAAACATTTTTATCTACATTTATAGGCCATCTTTAGATCCAAAGTATAGAACAAAAACAGAATATCATGTGTATAAATTCAAACAAAAACAAATATACATTTAAATCAAAAATTTACATAGGTTATTTAATTAAATTAATCACTGAATTAAAATTATTGTTTTACTCTATTCTAGAGTTGCCAACTTTCTTGTGCAAAAAAAAAGGCATTGCATGGACACTGTACAACAGAGGACAAAGTAATTTGTTATAAACATTTTATGATTAACTTTAACATCATAAAACATTAAATAGATAATAAATAAACATTTAAAGTCAATGTTTGAATTACTATCAACTGTTTGCACAAAACCATCCTAACTGAACCCCTGAATTTTAATTGGTTGTTTCACCCTAATAGCAGTGCTTTTTCTCTTTATTATGGTGAGTAATAAAGACAAAACTATTATTTTAAAATGAAAAATGAGATATTGGAATATTATGTGCTGGAAACATTTCAGAGATAATAAAGTAAAATTAAATAAAAAAAACAAACAACTAAAATTGTACTCAAAAGGAAGATAGGAGGACAACACAGTTTAACGGAGAACAGTTAGTAACCTTACTCTATTCTAATGATCTAATCAATCAGATCTTGACATTTTTACTGTCATCCGTATGTCTGTCCTTTGTTAATCTCAAGAATGGAGTTTGATAGATGAAAATTAAGACCAGATATGTAAAGCATAGGGGTTGGAGGTTCCAATTAACTATATATGAACTTCCAGTCTGGACTGGAAGTCACATGATTTTTTAAATTAAGAGATGATTAAAAATTTCGTCACAGTAATTCAATTTTAGTCGTCCATGGTCCTATTGTATTAAAGTAGTGTGATAACTCTCAAAGATTCCTTCAGCTACATTTGGCAAAACCTGTTTCTTTTATTCGTTTCAAAGCACACTAAACTAAGATGACCAGCATCTTGCTTATGGTGGGTCAGTCCTGATTTTTAACAATTTGTCCCGCGTCCTGCAGTGTTTTAAAAAAGTCCCGAAAGAACAAGGTCAATAAATCGTGCAGATTTCATGAATCATGTCAAAAAGTTCTATAGTAACTGCTTAGATTATTTAGAAGAGTGGACGGTACATTACAATAATATTGAACATTTTCATTGGGTTATATTAAAACAACAATTTAATTGGGAAGATGTGCAAAAATCATTCGATCACATTAGTCAACATTTTCCAGAGAATAATATTTCCAAAAATGATCTTTTTAATGAGTAATCATTATTAAAACAAATTATATTGATAAGGAAAAGATTAAATTGTGGGCATCGGCAAAAATCTCAACACAGAACAAATGGTTAGAAATATTTCATCATTTTGAAACAAACTAGGTTCCATACAATAATGCATTAAAAACTGTGGAATACGTGCAGTCCTTACCAGGAAATAATGCTGCGACTGAACACATTTTTTTCTACTGTAAATAAAGTGTGGACATCTGATAAATTACAGTTAAATGTTGAGACTTTGAAAGCCATATTATATGTGAAATATAATTTAACAAGTTCTTGCAAAAAATTTCATGACATTTTATAAACAGCAACAGCAATNATACTAAGAAAATTTGATTAATTCAAAATTCAAGTATTCAAATAATACTAATAAAAATATTTTAAAAAAAAATTCATCTCACATTTTGTAATAATATTTTGTGGGATAGCCAGATGATTAATGACCATGCCCAGGTTAGAACTTCAAAAATTTTCCTGGGCAATTTAATGTGAACATGTTGGTCATCTTTCTCACAATGTGGTCATCATCCCTTGTGAGCTTAGTTGTGAGCTTGGCCAAATGAAGATAGCTTTAAAAGAATAGTTTTTAACATTGATGACTAGAAATAGTTTAAAAAGCATAATAATGGTACTATTTTATGAATAAAAAGTTGAAAAATACTTAATGCAAGACCGTTTAATAGATTCGATTTTGTAAATTATTTTAATGTTGTTGTCAAAATATTTTATTAAAGAAATAAAATTAACAATATTAACAATTTAAAAATGTTTTATTAAGGAAATAAAATTATCATTAATGAAGTTATAAGCATATTAATTTAATATTTTGATGCTATGTGTATTGACTTTTTACATTTTATATTAAAATTTGAAATATTTATATTTTCTTAGAAATCTTAAAAATTATTCTATTTTATAGTATTGTCTCCAATTTCACCAGTTACTGTATTTCCATTTTATTTGTGCTTCTGCTTGTGTAATGTCTTGTTAAACTAAGAACATACACACAAACTAAACTTAAATAATTAATAATTTACATGAATAATAACAATACTAAACACGAAACATAAATTAGTATAATATAGTATTAACGTAACATTAAAAATAATTTATATTAAATAAATATAAGGGCAGTTTTTTTCAAGCTCTGATGCTCCATAAAACAAAGACAAGTGTAAATAACAAAATGAATTTATTACCAAAAGTTATGGTTACTTTTCGACATAATCACCGTGAAGATTGACAAATTTGTCATATTTGTGGACGAGCTTTTCCATCCCCTTGTCGTAGAATGTTGCCGCCAGTGAATTAAGATGGCCTTAACAACATTGTTTTGAAGATCGTTATTAGTCTCAAACCTCTGTTCTGCTAGACACATTCTCAGTTCAGGAAAGAGGTGGAAATCTTCACACATGAAAAGTTTCAAGCTGGGTGTAAGTCTTCACCATCTTTAAACACCCAGCATATAACCCCGATTTAGCACCAAACAACTTCCACCACTTTCCTGAACTGAAAACATGGCTAGGGGAGGGCAGAGGTTCGAGACTAATGACAATATTCAAAACAACGTTAGGGCCCATCTCAAGTCATTGGTGGTAACATTCTATGAATAAAAAACAGCCTACATATATTCCACAATTATTTTTTAATATTTAAATTTTTTTTATTAACAAGATGATGGAACAAATTTATTATATTCAAAAATAGAATATATAAATTAATATTTTTTAATATAATAAATGTAGAATTTATATTTCCAGTTAAATAATTATAAAATACATTCCATACTTTATGATAAATATAAGACTTGAAAAGCCACTTATTTATTTTATGATAAAATTTGTAGTGTTCTATTTCAGTACATTCAAAAAAGAATTCACACAAATATATGCATAAATATATATTGCAAACTGAGATATCATTTTTCCTTTATTCTGGCTCACTCCAATGATATTACACAACTACAAGCTGGCACTCTCTAGCATTAGTCAAATAGGCTTTCACTCACTGCATAATTGTGTTAAATACTTTAGAGAACCTTATAGAATCTTGTTTTAATGAATCCTGGAAAAACAGATTTTTTTCCCAAGTCTAGCCAAATCAATGCAATATACAGGAAGTAAATTGCATTGATTTGGCTGGACTTGGGCATAACTGTAACCCAGACTAACAGATTTTTTCTAGTCCCATCTATTATAAACTTTGTTTTTTCAATGTTTAGTTAATATTTGGGTGTTTCTGGGAATTTATATAGTTTGATGGTGCAATTGTTACCTCTGGAGAGTCAGCAGGCTGATATGTTTGAGGACAGCTACCTAGTGAATGTTCTGATGCTGGTTCAAGTATAGTGACAAAATTTTGTGAGACCATTGAGTCTTTCCAATTCATGAGGACCTTCCTGACAAGTTTCAGCATAAATTAACAGGCTGTAGTACATGAAATTGCTAATTTCAAGCAGTTATTGTATTCAATAGGCAGAAAAGTGGCATTAATACAAACCAAGGTTCATGAGCTTTTTAACAAATCATGAAATCAAGTGAAGTTATAATGAGCATACATAATTTCCCTTTTTCTGTGCTAACGATATATACAGTTTATGGGAGTATATATCTTATATAGGAGTTCACTGTATTGAAGAAAGGATGTTGTATAGTCAAATGTTTTAAATACATACTATAGTGTTCGTAAAAGAAACATTATTAGATTAAATGAGAATTATATATAAATTTATTAACGATGTAGACTATGAAAAAAACAATTAAAAAGTATTTAGTTTAATAATGGAGTTAGTTTTGTGTTAAATCATTTGTAATTTTCTTTAATTTTTATCATTTATAATATTCAACTTTAAAAATAACTGATTAGATTCTGATTTTCTTTGTTAACTGACTTCTGATGATAATTTATTGCCTCTGTTTTCAAAATCAAATAATGTAATTAAAGATGAGATTTAACAAATTTTTTTTATGACTAGCATTATTATTATTATGTTTATAAATATGGTAATTATATTATAAAAATAATTTTTTTAAGGAAGTTATTATGATATGTGTTGTTCTCCTATATGGAGTGGAATGGATTCAAAGCTTTGAAGAGCTAAACTTTTTGTGAATGGCATGGGTTTTATAACTTTGAGAAACATTTCATTTTTTTTCCTGTCTTTTCCTTTGGAGTTATATCTACTTAGAGGTGATATTAAAAGAAAAGATAGAATAATTAAGTTCTGTGCTGAACCTGTGCCAACACTGGCAATCTAGGATCTCCAGATATGACCTAAATTTAAATTTTGATTCTTATTACAGTAATGAGTTTATAAAAGATTGGGGTTTGGAGCCCCCCTGTTTGGTGGGAGCCCCAGGCAATTGCCCTTTTTGCCAATAGGATAATGCACCACTGTATTTCGGTGGTTCTCAACCTTATTGAGCTATGTCACACTCACAAATTTTGATGGTACACCAATGAGCCAATGTCAAAGATGCCCTTATATATAGGTAAGTTATAAATGAAACACAACATTGAAGACTGCTGGTTGTCAGGGGCGCCGCTAGCTGTTTGAACGCCCGTGTGCAATACCGATTATGCCGCCCCCTGTTTAACTACGATTACCTATGCTGAGCTTGCCAGAAAGGCTCTTTGCCGCCCCCTGGACGTGCCGCCCGCGTGCGGTGCACGCCTTGCACTCCCGCTTACGGCGGCCCTGCTGGTTGTTATATAAAAAATATATAAATAATAATAATGTAATAGACAAAAATTAACATTTTGGAATTTTGTCACACTTCTATAAGTTCCTATCAATTGCTGCAGCAGTGATTGAGAACCATTGATCTATTTGTTTATCAGTGTAAAAAGTAACATTACTTATCAATGATCTTAATTACTTCATTTTAAATTAGTTATCAATTGCTTTTAATTTGAATTTTAGTAATGGAAATAATTGTAAACATTTTAACCTATTAAAATGGATTTCAGTATAAACTTAAATTTCTAAACTTAATTAGCATTTGATAATTCTGGGTTACTCTCTTCTGTTTATTGTATCTTCAGGTTCCAAAATGTTGAATGTAGAGTTTACCAGTGAAACAGGCAAGTTATAATCATTATAAAATACTGAATACAAAAATTCCTGCATATTTCATATTTTCAAATTTTTCATTTTTCTGCATGATTATATATCCCTAATTGATTAGATTTTTAATTTGTTTGTCTGTAATTATATATTTTCTTTTTAATTTATTGCATTTTATTTTAAAAGCATGCTTTAAATTTTTACACGTAACTAGATTGGTCTTTATAATGTTTTGATTATTCTATATATTTATCGTTTATCATTAAAGTATTATCATAACATATATCTGAGAAAATAAAATACTTCATAAATTTGAATTATATGGATAATTGCTTTAATTGAAACTGTACAGCAGATGTGTCCAAATGTTGTTATGATAAGAGCCATGTACTGCATATCAGAAATGTATAAGAGCTGCATTCTATATTGGAACAGTATTTTATATATAACCTATAGAGTATATCATCAACATCATCCATTGTCAATCCACTGCTGGATAAAGGTCGCCTCTAATATTTTCCATTTTTTCCTACACAATGCTTTGGCTTTCCAATTTACATCAACCACTATCTTTATTTTGTCACTCTATCATACTTGGGGTCTTCATTTTGGATGTTTGATCCTTTGTCGGTATTAGATTAAGATATTAGTCTATCTGTTGTCTTGTCTTTTAGCAATGTGTTTGTTTGCCCATTGCCATTTTGAACATTTGATTCTCTCAAAGATGTATATTTTTGTTTGATTTCTTAGCCAAGTGATTTGCTTTCTGTCTCTTTTCATAATTCCTGACATGCATTTTTCCATACTACTTTGTGTTGTCTGTAGCCTCTATATTGATTTGCTTGTTATTGTCTATGTTTTTGCTTCATAGATAATTTCTGGTAGAACACATTGATTGAATAGTTTTCTTCTCAGGCACATTAACAGGTTGCTTTTTAGAATTATGCTATTGTTGCCAAATATATACATGCAGAGGAATAGCACAACCAAATTTGGATCCCTATTCCTAAATAATAAGGGCTAGGAATCTATATACAGGAGCTTCAATAAGTGTCTGTAAGAGCTGCAGTTTGGCCACTATGGCTAATATAGGAGAAAAGCTATTGAAATCATTTTCAACCTTCACATCTCCTTTGAGCTTATTGAAAAAGTATAACTTGTAACAATGTCATTTTATTCTTTAATTATTCTTCTTTTGATAAGTCTGAAAGTCAGAAACATATCCAAATATATTGCAGTTATGATAATTCATTAAAAAACAAAAATTCCATCTATTTTACATAGTGGCATTTGGATATGTAATGGCATAGAATGTGAAGTAAGCATTAGTCTTACTTAAGTTGGATGTATCTGTGTGTATCCACTAATATAATAGAATAGTTATGTGTTGTTACATACCTTATAATCAGGAAATATCGAGATTAGATTAAGACACCTTAGACGTCCATCAATGCAGTTATTCTATTGTATTATGAAAATTTTCCAATTGGACACGAGTTGATTAGGTTTACAGGTAAAGATGTCTTTGTAAATTGATCAAAGAAAATTTATACATGTGTATTTTCAGTTATGAGAAGCATATGGTCTGTCTGTTTCTTCTTGAATATATTTCTATTGATGATGATGTGATAGCCAGAAATGCTTGTGTAGTTACAGATTGAGTCCTGTTATACTGTAGTTTCAGTTAAAACAGTTAATCATATATCTTCTATATGAAAAACGTTTTATAAATATAACAGGATTATTCAGATACAAATAAATGAATTAACCAATACAGTGTTCATCAATATACATAAATGTTCTACTTAACAAACCCATACTCAAGTTGTATTTTACATAAGTTGAAAATATCTTGGTAATTAATAGCTACTGATAAAAATTACTTTGATAGAAAGCACAATTAGAAAACAAATAAGAAAATCAGAAATGTAAATAATGAGTTTGTATACAATTTGAAAATACTATAAAAATAAATTATTTAAAAAATCTCATATCTAAGTTCTGTGAAAGATAAATTTATTAATTATCATCCATTTATATCATGAAAATATATATCTGATGTTGTTAAAGAAATATCTTTCATCCTGTTTAGTTGCTTTTTAATTTGTTCTTATTAACAAGCAGCCTAAGAAAGTAAATATACTATTTAATACACTCATACAGTTAATTTAAAGATGTATTATTTGTTTTATTAACAGTGCATAATATTGATAGTTTGCAGAAATACGAATGTTTTCAATTAAGTTTACAGACCGTCTTCAAGTATAAAAAGATGAAAAATGTTTCCTCTTATTATCTTTTTTACACGTGAAGGATCTATATTCTTTTATTGGATCAGATCAGACCAAATTATTGAAAATTCCAGATTGTTACTGGCAGTGCCGGCCCGAAACAAGTTTTAGGATGGAGTGAGATCCTATTATGGCATCCCCTTCGTTGCCCCTAATTTATACCCTTTAATTTTCTTTACCACTGAGGCGCCCCCCCCCTAGGACTTAGCGCCTGGAGTGGCTGCTCCGTTCACCCTATGGTAGGGTCGGCTCTGGTTACTGGACATTTATACAAAATTCAATAAAAATTATGTGTGATCTGAACATTGTAGACATTGTTGTTCATTTAGTAACAGTGCATGCTGCCATAAGCTTCTGATTTGTTTATGAACACTTTAATTAATTGGTCTGAAGATGGTAAAATGTATGACTAATCTGAAAAAATATTAATGAATATGTTATTGCACAAAATAAATATTTATAATGATTTGTGTGTATATAAATGATTCATGTATTTATTTTCAAGACACATATACACTATATACAGGTTTCATAAAAGTTACACATGCTCCAAGTATAAAAATTTGTTTAGTTGTGCTATCTTTGCATTGGCCTATAGGGAAGAAAATATGTAAGTCATATATATTAATGAATACAAAACACATGCTAGCTTTAAAGAAGCAATGCTCATTCGGCAGAATACAAAGTAGACTGTATAGTTTACTGTCTGTTTTGTTAGGAGGACCTGAAATGACTGCAAAGGCATTTGAGGTCCACTTAAGTATTCTTGAGATGGTGATGATTCCAGATCATCACCACACAATTCTGGATTATTGGCTACACTTCAGAGGATGCTGGATTAGTGGAGGTTGTACATGGTTAGTGACAGATTCAGAAGAACTCAAAGAGGGACTAACTCAAAATTTAGCAATATTTGAATAATTATAAATACCTTTTATTAACCGTGTGCAAGACGACTGTATTGTGGATGATTCAATAAATCATATTTGCCATCATAAATATTTTGAAGTTTGAACAAATAAATTAAAATATTTTTTGTGTCAATGGAGAGGGCTTAAGCCAAGAACTCTAGCAGTAAAAGAAAATTTTGTTTGAATTACATTCTGCTATCAAATTTATTAAAATTATAACCTGAAGATAACCGATTAAAATGAATGAAGACATTTGTTTACAAATTAAAGAGCTCAAGCCTCTGTATCCTCCCATATATTTGTCCTTGCCAAGTGTGGGTTATATCCAGTAAATTGTGTAATTGGAATAACATTAATTTAGCATTATAAAACAATTTTTATACAAATGAGCAAATTAAGATTTGCACATTTGTTCAAGCATGTTATGTATTATGCCTTATTAATTGCCTAATATAATATTTACATAATAAGGAATTATTATTTGAAAGTTTTGTTATAATTAAAAATATAATAAACATAATTAAATAATAATATAAAAACAATGGGCATCATAATGATATCTAAAAGGATAGTATTATTATTTTATCAAGCATAAAAACATAAAGTAGACTATTGTAATTAAAAGAACTTCCTAATATTTTTCATATAAGTTGCAGCATCATTTATGACATTTAGTTCATAAAAATATAAGAAATTAATTTAGCATATCTAATAATAATGATGGTATCGCTGTATGTGTGTGATGATTTTCCTTAATGCTTCATATTAATAGAACAATTACAATAATACTAAAATTCCAATGTTAAAAAGCATACATTTAATTAATAGTGGTTCAATTGAACCAACAAGCATGGAACTGGAAGTGGCCCAGAGTTTTTGATTTTCTGTATGGTAAATATATACCTAAAATAAATAAGCAATGGAAAATAAAGAGTGAAATTTTATTTAACAGATACAGATTAATAAGCAGGATATGTATGATCATTATTAATCCTATCTATCTAATATATAATCGAGACGGGTTAATAATAATAATAATAATAATCAGCGCAGAGCCCAAACGGTTAGGAGTTGAAAGTTGAAATTTGGTACACAGTTAGGGTACGTTAGGAGAACGCACACTAAGAAGGGATTTTTCGAAATTCCTCCCCACGGGGGAGAGGGACAGGATTAAGGCTTAACACTTCCATCAACAATGGAAGTGTTAAGTAACAATGGAAGTGCTAAGTAACAATGGAAGTGTTAAGTAACAATGGAAGTTTTAAGTAACAATAAAAGTGTTAAGTAACAATGGAAGTGTCAACAATTGAAATGTTACGTAACAATGGAATTGTTAAGAGAAAGCGACGTGCGATATACAGATGCAGTTTTTTTCGTTTTTGCGGGAAATCGAACATATTTTTAGACCCATCTAAAAATTTTCTAATTAGTCAGGAAACAAGGGGACCCAATTCTTGCATTATGTGAAAACAGGTAAGGTTGACTGTAACGTAATAATCTTTATTTTAGTTATCGTTACTTTTGCCCGAGCAACGCCGGGCTCACCTGCTAGTATATATATAATTGAGATGGGTTGATAATAATAATAAGTGCAGAGCCCAAATGATTAGGAGTTGGAAGTTGAAATTTGGTACACAGTTAGGGTATGTCATGAGAACACACACTAAGAAGGGATTTTTTGAAATTCTTTCCCATGGGGGAGAGGGAGAAGATTAAGGCTTACCCTGAAGAACTCGGCTTCTATTGTAGTAGTTTAGATGCAGATTTTTGCGTTTTTGACTGCATTTTAGTAGGCTACCACATTTAGTAGGGTACCATGGGGGATGAATGAATTGTATTCCTTAACAATGGAAGTGTTGAGTAGCAATGGAAGTGTTAACATAAAAATGTTAACAATGGAAGTGTTGAGTAACAATGGAAGAGTTAAGAGAAAGCGGCGTGCAAGATTTACAGGTGCAGATGTGGGTTTTTGTATATTTGCGGGAAATTGAACATATTTTTAGAGCCATGTAAAAATTTTCTAATTAGCCTGGAAATGGGGGACCTAATTCTTGCATTTGTGAAAACAGGTGAGATTGGCTATAATGTAATTATCTTAATCTTCGCTATCATTACTTTTTGCCTGAGCAATGCTGGGCTTATCTGCTAGCCCAGCGTTGCTTGGGGGAAAAGTAATGATAGCAAAGATTAAGATAATTATGAGAACGCACACTAAGAAGGGATTTTTTGAAATTCCCCCCTGGGGAGAGAGGAACAGGATTAAGGCTTTGACAATGGAAGTGTTAAGTAACAATGGAAGTGTTAAGAGAAAGCGATGTGCAAGATTTACAGGTGCAGATGCAGTTTTTTGCATTTTTGATTACGTTTTAATAGGATAAGTTACAAGAATATACACTAAGAAGGGATTTTTCGAAATTTCATCAGTGGGGAGTGAGGTTGTTAATTAAATGAATAGTTTTTAGCATTTTAATTTGAATATTATTGTAGCTGTTATATTACTCTGAGTAAGAAACAAACATATTTTAAGTCAATGTCCCTTAGTAACTAGATGAGATATATCTTCACAAACATCAGAAAATCTAGCAAATGTATACAATTTAATAACACATTTGTTTTTAAAGGACTCTTTTAAAAGAATTTTACTAAAATAAATGATAACGTTTATATAATTATTATAATAAACTACAAAATGACAAGATAAAATTTTGAAAAAAGAAGGCCTATTGTATTCATTTTCTTCACCATCTTAGAAGCTTGATAACTCCTATGCTTTTTGTCAAAAATTCTGAAATTTTGCAGGGAGGTTTGTGTATTATGGGATTGATGCTATTAAATTTTGATGGTTACAGGTCAATAAGGTAGGGAGATAAAGGGAGTCAGACTTAATGAAAATTTTCTTCATTGTTAGCATTTACAATTTTTTTTTATAAAACTCATCCCTACCCTCAAAATTAAACTTTTTGCCATTTTATAGTAATTAAATATAAAAAATTTTTAATAATAAAATATCATAAAAGATGGTGCCACATACACAGTTTTAAATGTTACCGGGAAAGTTAAGCAACTTGTTGCAGGATTATTTTTAAAGAAAGTATTACAAAATTTAACAGGGGCATAATCTTCAGAACACTGGTGTGTGAAACCATAATGGTCATTGCTCCAAAACTTTTTATGAGGTGATTACGGAAAGTTTTTGAGAAATCAGTATGAAATTTCTGAATTCATAAATGATTAAAATTATATTTAAAAACTTTTGAATTTAAATTTAATATAAATTTTTTTCTCGAAACAAATACTTTTGCATATTATATCAATTAATAATAAAGAATAATCAACAAGAATCTTGTTTTTTCTTGAATCTTGATCAAGAATCAGCAAGAGAAATAAAGATTGAAAGAATATGTCAGTAATATATCTTTTATCAATTTTTCTTTTTCTTTTTAGCTAAGTGTTGCCTATGCCAATCTTTTCTTCTCATTTACTAGATCTTGTAAAGAGTAGCCATCGTCTTTTCTGAATAAATCATTAGCTAGTCTTTGCTAGACTATCAAAATTAAATAGTGAGGAGTTTGGACAGCACTCTAGTTGGAATAAGTTACCAAGTGCTGTATGTAATCCTTTCTAGAATCTGATGGCTCTCGCCATAATCAGATAATATCACTTGGAAAGTAGGATTAAAAATTCCAAGTCCATATTAAAGCAGAAAGGGTTGATAACTTGAACTTCATCTGGTTGTAAAAACAAATTAGGAAAAAATGGCAGCTTCACGGAAAGTAGTACAGTAAAGTCTCGAAAACTTGGCCTAATGTGGACCGAACGGTGGCCGAGTTTGTGAAAATGCCAGGTTATCGGGAATGGGGTTAAAAAAAAATAAGTATGAGTGTTTCCTGAAAAAATACTGTACTGTACTTGTAGGCATTGTTTGTTTGAGAATACAACAGAGAAATACCCTTAAACAAAGGAAAAGTACATACTTTATGAAGGCACAGAGCCTTTACTACATGAAAATGAAAATTAATGAATACACTGTGTACAATAATTTACCTGCATAAAGCTGTCTATGATGAAAATTAATTAACTAAGGATTTTTTTTGCCCTACCAGGGTGTGGCCGAGTTATCCGGACAGCCGGGTTATCGAGCGCCGAGTTTTCGAGACTCTACTGTACTAATAACAGTGGTGAAAGCAATGCCAGATTACTATTACATACCCCACACCAAGGGAAGCAAAAATAAATAAAATAAAGACATATCTTTGTAGCCTCTTCCCTAATATATATATATGGGAAAGTCACTATGTATGATAAGCACTATAATATATATATAAATGTTAACAATGGAAGTGTTGAGTAACAATGGAAGAGTTAAGAGAAAGCGGCGTGCAAGATTTACAGGTGTAGATGCAGATTTTTGCGTTTTTGACTGCATTTTATTAGGCTACCACATTTAGTAGGGTACCATGGGGGATGAATGAATTGTATTCCTTAACAATGGAAGTGTTGAGTAGCAATGGAAGTGTTAACATAAAAATGTTAACAATGGAAGTGTTNTATATATAGATACAAAATAACCAGATAGGAAAGCACTTTAATTTCTATGTGTTTTTGCTTCAAAAAACTAAATTGAATTGAATTTATCTTTGATGAGTTCTCATAACAAGTGGTTTTCAGATTTAATTTTAATAATAGTAAGTTTGTTTGTTTAATTAATTGAATATGTGTATAGTGTATAATTTTCAACATGATTAAGAATTTAGGAATATAGGCTATAGTTATTTCAAAAATTATTCAATTGAACTTTACTTTCTTTATATGTAAAAATTCAATAAGAAGCAAAATAAATTGAAAGATCTCAGTAAAATCTAAATTTATAAAAAAAATCTTTAAAATTCTGTAACAAAATTTCTTTAATAATATCTTTTTGCATTATCCAAAAGTCATTTTCAGAATATATTAACGTAGGAAATATTAAGTAAATTTATTATTGAGTTTTGAAGAATTTTTAAAGATTTATTCAATTGTATATCCAGTAAGATGTTTTTAATATAAAAGAATATATTGTTTTATAGTAATTTGGATTTAAAAAATAGTTATTTAGGAATAAGTTAAATTATAATGCATTTATGATTTAAATTTCATTTAAATGAAGCCTGTAATCAAGGATTGTTTTTATTTATTCAGGATAGTGGACCCAACGTTGTGGTCGAACAACAGTCAGACGTTTTAGTTGAATTAACACACAGAGATCTTCATGGTCTTGTACCAGAAGCTGATGAAGAAGAAGAAATTCTTCAGCAGCTATCTGTTCCAGATTTTGAATTAGATAGTATTTTCACAAATTCCGAAGAGAAGTTAGAAGAAAATTGTTTATTCAATCAAACACCCTGTTATAAAACGAATAATGAAGATCAAGAATATAGGACAGAAAAAGGTATTAAAGAAGAACCAAGTGTATCAGACTGTATGTATAGTAATGGGTCACACTTATTAACATCTGGTAGTGTAAATGAAAATCATTCAACCCAAAACTTACTTCCTGCATTAACTTCCTGTCATGCATCCATCACTGTGTCTAGCCCAATCACTTCATCTTGTGCTCTATCATCTGATACCCAATTATCATTAAATGGTAAGTTTTTAAATTTAGCATGTAGATCAAAATAACACTAATTTGCTTTAATTTTTGTTGTAAGCAATATATGACATTTCTGCTACCTTTTTCAGATTTCACTTATGTTATTTAATGCATTATTACTCATTTTGGCTAAGCTAAAATGTATCATACTAATAAACTTTTCATATTCAGCTGTCTTCATTACAATGCAATAGAGAATACTTGGGTGCCTTCTATTCTATAAGTTGAATTTTAATGCTTCCAGTTAGAATACAAGTAGAAGGTAATTGCATGCTGATATATGTTTAACTGAAACATTTAAAAGGAATGTTACGTACATTGAGTATTTATGTTAAAGAACATCAATGTTACTCCTTATACATACATACAAAAGTAATTTAATAACAACAATTTCCAAATCTTCAAGAAATTAAAAACTTTTTAATGTAATGTTTTCAGGACATAACATCCCATCTTTCCTTAAATTTCTGTCTTAATCCTTCATAGTTATTAGATAAATGCTATCCTATATTCAGACAAGATAAATCTCATTTATAATGCATTGATTAATGAATATCAAGTTACCAATATCCAAAAGAACAGTTGCCATTGGAATGAGATATATCTGATGTTTGTGTACAGGATAAAATTACCTAATGATTGTGAAGGATTTAAACAGAGATTTATGATAATATTTGTTTATGATGAGACATTAGATCCCAAAAATGTTCCAATTAAAAAGTTTTGTAAATTCTTGTTGTATTGAAATATGAAGTCATTGTTTTCTTACATGAATTTATTTATTGTATCCACTTTTTATTTCATACTTTATTACTTTCCTATCTGTTACAGAATATAATGTATGGAAAGTCAAATTGGTCAACTTTTTATCTTCCTATTTTGTCATTTCTCGACGTTCTGAAACTCCAAGAACTCGAAAATTTAAAAAATCCTAAAAAAACTGCTTATGAAATTGCACATGTATGTATGTGTTACCATCTGTTTTGCATTATATCTGAGAACTGAATGAACCAAAAATTTTGAAACTTGGCAAGATTATTTCTATATATGGGGCATCGATGCCAGTTGTGCACTCAGGATTTAATCTTGGGAAGCCAAGTCGAACAGATAAAAAAATTTTTTAATGTGAATTCAATAAAATTCCCACCTGATGTGATCATTAACTCACAAGTAGTATAGAAATAATTGACACAACACAATATAAAAATGAATTTAATTAGGAAAAAATTTTTGGAAAATTTTTGGAAAATTTTCTAGTGGTTTTTTTTTTTCTTTGGAGGATGCCAGGGCTCCTTGTTCCCCTCTGGGTGCATCACTGATTGTCGGTATTAAATTGTGGAGAGTATAGTCAAGGAGAGAAAATAATAAGGTCGTGTCATATCTTGAGCGGGTTCTGACTTAATGAGAACTTTACTTGTTATTGGCATTAATAATTCATTTAAAAATTCACACCTACCCTTCAAAATAAGGCTTTTGCCCTTTTTTAAAATAATAATTAACAATATAAAACAACAATAATTTTTCTTTAATGGAACTTTATAAGAGAAAAAAACACGAGTTCAAGCATTTTATGAATAGTTTTGTATTTTTTTTAATAAATCTTCATACTAATATTTGTATTCTTAATGCTGTTATATGAGAGTGATATGTATTAAGGTATTTAAATGTTTCTATTTAAAAATTTAATAAGGGTTTTGAAATTTTGTTTATATATTATGTGCAGGGCCATTGAATGGGAACTGGGGATTTTTCCTTGCATGAAGTAAAATCTTAGCTGCCTGTAGTTATTCCAACTCCTTTAAAATTAACATTGTTTGCTAACAGAAAATAAAATCTTTAAGACTGCTTTTTTTTAATAGAAAAACACACTACGTATTTCATTTCTTCAAAAAACAAAAGGTTAAAGGATCCCATTCTACTGTTTGACTCCATACAAGCTCTCAATGGCTCTGATTGTGTTAAATATATTAAACATTATTTAAATAAAAAATATTTCCTACCCTTTGCATAATTGTATGTATAACATTAAGTATTTGTAGTGCTTGTGATTTTTATAAAATATTAATTACTTTAAGTAGTACTGGATGACTGGACTGACGCATTATTTATTACTTAGGATGATTAGATTGCTTGCAGAGAAAGAGAATGAAATTAAATGCAAAAACTAGTTAATTGACAAAGAAATAGAATTAAAAACAATAACTAATTATTCCAACTCTTTATATATTTCTGTGTTTTTTTTTAGTTATTGATTACTTTTTTTTGCTTTAAATAATTAACTCTAACTACAATTACTGCAGATATATGAGGCTTATCAAACCATATTGGCATGTTAGAAAATCCAGATTGCATCAACAAACACTAATTTTATTCATGGGATGCATTTTGGTCTACATTAGACTCTCTTTAGCCACTATTACATAAATACAGATACTTACAACAATTGCAAAAAAACATATTTAACATTCAGCTTTAACTTAATACATAAAAATTTACAAAAGAAAAAACAAAGCTGCAGTATTTTACTTAATTACTAAAAGTTACTTGGGTACACTTAGCTTTTCAAACTCTTTCTGCCTTGAGGGCACTAACAAGTAAGAAAGCTTTTTTTAAGCCAGTTCATATAATAACTTATTTCAATCTCTGTACAAATTTCTAATTGGTTCTCAAAGCCTGCGGTTCAGCTTTTCCTTAAGTATTGAGTGCTATACATGTTGCCTTCTACCAGTCATTCACTTCACTGTTTATAGTTAATGTGTTTTTTTTTTCCCCATATCAAAAGACGATATTCATTCTTTTAATGCTTATTATTTATTAGTAAGTACGACTTGTTACTAGTAATATCACAGGATATGACATCAGTACCGCAGAATTTACTTTTTGTAAATTGCATTGGAAAGTGAAAACTAGATAGAAACTCAATGATAAGAATGGCCACGATAATAAATAATGATAATGATAATTTGATAATAAAAGAATGATTTTGAAATAAAAATATATGAAATATCAACTTTCTAATCTTATTAATACTGATATCTAATGTAAACTATATTCTAAATTTATCATTTATCAAATTATTACATCTTCGTTTGGCTTAAACATTTTAGATTTGTTTATTATTTGTCAATAGTCGGTTATATTTTCAATATAATTTTATTTGTTAGAATATTGTTTTTATACCTTTAATTCATAGCATGAATTCTTACAAACAAATTGTAATGAACTACAGCAGTTGTAAAATATCAATCTTTTCCCGAACAATTCAGTGTGAACAACTTCCAAAAAATACACGACAGATCTTACATTTGAAGGATAGATATAATATTAATACGTTTAATCTGTTTTAAAATTAAAATTTTTATTGTAACATTCTGGAAAGAGACGAGATATTTTTATAGATTTTATGAATTATAATTTGATTGCGTAGAATATTGATACATGTGTAATGTATTTCTAACTATTCGTAACATAATTTGCTCTTTCAACACTGTTTATTCATTACTTATTTTCTGTTTTTAATCTATCAGCTGAATGAATGCATATAATCTGTAAGGGAATTTACAAGCCCTATACATCAGTCTTATAGCTAAGAATAAATTGTTGGAGCTAGAGGGACAAATTGAAAAAATTGTGACTGGAATTCTTCATTTTTTTAGTCATCATTAGGTGTATTAGCTAGAGTTTACGTAAAAAAATAAGTAACAGTAGCCTAAGTTTACATGATGAAAGTGAAAGCATATATTATGTATGTTGCATATGGGGTCTATTGACTAAGCTGAGGGGGGCTCAGTCATCTCATAGACCCCATAGCTACAGGTTTGTCTTCTTACATAAAGTATTGTGACTAAAATTTCATATTAGAACCTACACTATTTTAAATTTGCCTTGCTTTTAGAGGATGACATTAAAATCTATTAAGTCAGTAATTTGTAGAGAGCATCCAATTTGGTTATTTTAATATATACAACACGTTTGCTTGATACTCAATAATTTATCTAAAGTTTAATAAATTATTTGATACCATATGCAGTGCAATATCTTTAGAAGGTTGTTATAATACACTATAGCAGGGATTGCCAAACCTTGTCATGACAAGCCATTTACCACCTATCAGAAATATATGAGAACTTCATCCTCTATTAGAATAGTATTTTATATTATATTTCATTAAAATAATATTGTAATCACTGCTCTACTGTAAATGTTACTGTTACTTTACTGATACTCTGTGACTGAGTAAACATTTGTTTAATTCCTTTGATTTTACGAACATACAGCTTTCACTTGCCCATTCAAGGTTAAGTTGCTTGTTATGCTTACATTCTATATGTATATCTCACTACATAATAGTCAGTAAACTTACAAAATATTACATATATGTAAATAGTATGTGTTGAGTTTATAAAAAGTTTATACAGGAATCACATGCCAGCCACAGTTTGACATCATTGCCATGTCGAGCCTGGTCAAACACCACTGATCCAATCAATATATATTTTTAATTTGTTTTTAAAACAGTTTTAGAAATGCATCATTAAGGAATTGCAATCAGATTACTCTAGATGGAAGATTATAATGATCAGATGGATAACAACTGAATAAATAAGCATTTCTTGCTGGATATGTAAGATGTCAGAGTTGAGTTTTGATATGACGACGACTCTTTATTAAGAAATCAAATACAGGCAAACTTTCATGCCATTTAGCACCTCTGTCTGTTTGCTTCTGAACTGATGCTAAAATGAGGAATTTCAAACAATATTAATTATATATAGTAGCAAGATATACACACAGGTTAGAGTTTCAGTTTGAAATTTGTATGATTTGATGATGATAATGCGGTTTGCAATGCAAAATAATATATTTAATAATTCACAGACACCAGATAGAGAAAAGTTGGATATTGACAGTGAAGATATGTTCACAGGTGTTAGTGCTTTATGAGGGTGGCACTAGTTAGAAGGTCACTGTATAAAGATTTAAATGTAAATTGCATGTATATAAGTATACGTAGATATATTTTATGATTTCCTACTTTAAGAATACTTAGAAAATTAGTAATTATGCCAATTATTTTGATTTTATCGTCGATTTTAATTTGACCTGAACTTTTATTTTAAATGTCAACACAGTTTTAAATAAATAATTTATTAATTCGCATACTTATTTGCTTGAAGGATTATGTATACATTATCCCATTATTAGTCTGTAACCACTATTAAATTGGCATTCAGATTGAATATTTAAATTTAATCATTTCTACGTTCCAATGATCTAAACTCGCTCCAATGGTTTTTGTTGGCTTATATAAATTTTAATTGATTATAATGGTAGTTAGAAATGCGTTTAATTGTATCAAATATTACCAATATATGTGAGCAGCAATGTTGTGTAGTTCTACAATGTAGAACTACATATTACCTCTATGATATTTGACGTTGTAGAGCTTCATATTGCCCCTATAGTGTTGTATAGTGTAGGGGAAATATGCGGCTCTAAAATTTCTGCTTACCGTGATGTGAATTACAGAAAATCCTCCCTTTACGACCAATATAAATTTTCTTTTATGAAACTTTTAAATTATTACTTATGAAATGCTGTAACTTTATTATATTTTTTTATATTATATGGTATGGATATAGTTAAAACTGGTGTTTTCAACAATATAATCGCAGTTTATGACGCTAAGATAGGGGAGGTAAGATGGCTGGCTTAACGACGCGGCAGTTTTTCAGTAATTAATTAGTTAATAACATCCATTTGTATTTAGTTGGCTAAATGTAGGATTGATTGGATAAGGCAATGCAATCCACAGATGATCTGCCAAAAAGGGATGCCTCCTGGGAGGACTTTATATGGGAAACAGGCCCTTATTTATATGTTAGATACGTGAAAATCCGGAAAACTCCACATGGCCAGCCGCGAACTCGCGAACAACTACCAGTGTACAGTGGTTTTATATGCCTACACTCGACTACTGGTGGGCTAGTTTCATAATTGATACATATTTGATTTACAAAATGATAGTTTTATGCATGGGTATTTTAGGGCTCTTCACTTTTACGACCTCATGCTCGCACTAAACGTATACAGTAGTTTTTGATCATGGCCTAGTTCTGGGAAACCAGTACTGCATATGGTACAAGGTCTAGGATTCTATTAAATATCATGTGATACGGGCGTTATATAATGTAAGTTTATGTAAAAAGAGCTTACACAAGTCATGCAATTGTCTTTTGCTTAGGACCTCGCCTCTTTTGAATACCTATACACGCTCAAATACACGCTTGCCGATACTCTGTCTTGGTCCAATACCCCGAATCCAATACTAATTAGGAATCTAGGTTTTGTACAAAATCAAATATCGTGTAATACGTGGTTTTGCCTTATATAAAGGCCCTCTCAAGCTATTCTGAAGGCTCGAGTCCACGATTATCTAGGGCCTCTTACAGCCTAGACTCGCGCCGGATTTACATATTTATAAGAACAGTATGAGGGGAAAACAGTAGAAAAAATGATTTATAGACTTTTCTTACGAAAATTTCGAAAATTTTAAGAAAATTTCACCAGAAAACGAAAAATTCAATGCGTAAAATTCATAAAATCTTCTACAAACGCCCTACTTATATACACTAATTTTAATTTAATGTAAGTTGTCAACGGATAAATATATTTTGAAAATAAATATCGAATCCTGTAAATAATGTATAAATTCGTACAGTACAACAATAAAAAAAATTTGCCAAATTATTACGTTTAATTTAACTCAGTAGGGAGCGAGAAGTCAGTTAGTTATTGTATAGACCAATGAGAAGAATCGAATTTGCATATTTTAAAAACGATTAATATTTTGTTTACTCCATTCTTAAAAATATCACAGACTTTGTTTTGAAAGAAACGTTCAATGTGACCTTGTTTGTACAATGTACTTTAGAATATTTCAAGTTATTCTCTTTGTTACGCTCCATTATCACCAGATGGCGACACACTCTGAGATTAGAACCCTTGTTTTAATAATTGGAGATTACTAATGTTTTTTTTTATATTTTTAATTACTTAAATTAATGACTTTGTAATGTTTTTCCTAATTTAAATATTTAATTAGCGTAAAAATAAATTTTTTAAGTGAAAAAATTTAATGATGATTTAAGGAGAAAGGAGTCTTTATCCACCAAAGTGGAAGAATTGTTTTAATGATTATTAATTGTAATTAAATTATATAATAATTAGGCTTTTATATATATATATATAAAGATGTTTTAAGTTATGAAAACTGTGTTTAAAATGTTATAATAAGCATAAAATTTGTTTTTCTATATAAAAATTGGGGTTAAAAAAAATTCTTCATATAAAAAATTGAATAAAAATTCATAAATAATTATTAATTTACAGGTTAAAAATTATTTTTAAACGTCGTTTAATTATATAACAAATTATTTAAGGCTTCTATAACTCATATTTTATCATTGGTCTTATATATATATATTTTTTTTTTAAATAATAAATAATTTTAAAAAATTAATACAAAAACTAAAATTATTATTAATTTTTCTTTGAATTATTTAAGTATATTTTTATCTTTGTATAATTTTTACAAAAGTAGAAAAAAAAACATTTAAGACAAACGAGGAGCATTTTAAAGGCTTAATTATCATCTTGTAAAGTTATTTTTTTATATATTTTAAAGGCCATTGTTTATTAAATGAACTTGTTGAACCTTCTAACAAAGGCATAACTGTGTTAAAAAGTGATTACTAAAGACACATTTTAGTTTTTCCCTTGTCTACGGGGAAGTTAAATTCATGCAATATTCAAAGTAAAGTGACATTTAATTACATTTATATAGGTAATTTGAGGTAATTTTGAATTGTTTCCTTTACTATTTCTGTTTCTTTATCGATTAAATTAAATCCACGTTGTATAAAGCCTTTTTTTTTAATGTTACTATAACACATTTCTGATGAATGCTCATCAGATGAACATCCATAAAAGGCTATGGAATTATTTTATTGATTAATATAATTAAAATTTCTTCATTTTTATAAGATTATAAAGGCTTTTTTTGAAGAGGTAACGTTACAGAATAGGTTTATAAAGGTAAATATTGCATGCATGTCTTCGGACAGTCGACCCCGGAATAATCAACAGTGTTATAGGGGGGTCGAATTGTACCTCATACTAATTTTTAGCTGTAGAGCTGCTGATGTAAATCCTACTTTATTACATTCATAAACTCATAAATATGCCGTCTCGAAAGGCACAAACAAACGATTTATGTACAAAGAATTGAGTCGATTTTAGTTGCGAAATCGATCTTTGTGAATCTCCTTCACCTCATTAGCCGTGGGATTTCGGTAGAAATGATTTAATTAGTTCATTTAAACATTCAAAATGTACTTTTTATCAAGCTTTAAATTGCATAATCATAAGATTTGAATATACAATAAACAAAAATATTAATTTAAAAAACTGATATTTATCACTCTACATTGGATGTGACCTATATATGTATATATAGCCTATATATATACATACATTTGCGCAAGAAAATGAATGTATATATATTTATCACTCTACATTGGATGTGACCTATATATGTATATATAGCCTATATATACATACATTTGATGCAATTGTCTTTTGCTTAGGACCTCGCCTCTTTTGAATACCTATACACGCTCAAATACACGCTTGCCGATACTCTGTCTTGGTCCAATACCCCGAATNCTGTTGAATAATTTTATCCAGATAAGTGGGATAAGTAGAAAACTGTTAATTGTTTATATTATTTTAGGCTAATTTTTGTATGCAAGCTCCATATTTAATGTTAAAAAGAAAACATCACTTTTATAGATAATAATTTATAGTGTTTTTTTTTTTTTTTCATCCTTCCGTTTGTCTGTCCTCCGTTCACTTATCGTTATTTGTGGGATTATAAACTATTGTAGATGACAATAGTGCAGAATAATTGAAGAAAAAGCAAGTTATTTGTATAAAACAATTAAATATTATAGTAGAAGATATAAGGCTAAATATTAAGTATTCTAGAAGAATGGTTGGCCCTTCTTCTATTATTCTTAATGATATTTTAACGATAGGATCTTTTTACATACTTAAAAAGAAAGGATCGGATAGAAAGGTATGTTGCGAAAAACGTCAGGCGATATTGTGAGGGCCTCATAACTGGTTTGGGTGATAAGATCCGTCTCATAATATAAACGGAGGGAATGAATGGCCTTGCAACTGGTTTCGTTTCTTGTAATTAAAAAAATAAATGTTATGTTTAAAGATTGCAAATTAAACTACTTGAGAACAATCGGGAGCAGTAGGTCTGGATAGATTAATAGCAGGAAAGACCTATATATAAATGGAACATTTCCTGTTTTGTTCCGATTGGAGAATCTTTCCGGGTGAAGTCTTCAGTTTCCGGCCCAGTTCCCGGATGTTGACGGAACTGGACGGAAATCGTGACCGGAAAAAGGAAAGTTTGAAAGTGTCAATTTCGATTTCGTTCGACTTTTTAGGGAATTTCAAACAGGGAAAGGGATTTTTTTTTCTTTGGAGGGAGCGAAACGAAGAAATTGAAGTGACACGTGAGAACATACCTACACGAGCCTTACAATTAAGAAATTATACAATGAATCTTGTATATATATATATATATATATTTTAACAAACTGAATTTCTAAATAAAACAATGGATTTGTGTGTGTGTTCATCTATGCTCTTGGTAAGTTAAACTGCTTAAAATTTAATTAAACACGCTGAAATATGTAAGTGATAATAAGTATTATCGTTAAATTACTTCCAAAAAAAAAGTATTCTTTCCTCAAAACAATGATTTAAATATATATAATTTTAAATAATTAAAAACTACTGAAAAATGCAAATTAAGTTTATTATTATTAATATATTTTAAAGCTTTACCCCTTAAGACAAAGGCTGATTCCTGATACCTTTACATTTATAAATTCCTTTAATAACACACATACACGCGTTGTAGATAAATTAAAAGTGCTTAAAAGTGAATTTAATACACATAAAAGCGATAAGAATTATCTTTAGAATTGTTTAAAATTAAAAAAATAAAAATAAAATCAGGTCTTTATCACCAATCCTTATCACTAAAGAGCTAAAAAATTCCACTTATTGCTGTACTTATTACATTGTTGACAAGAAAATAATCAGTATAACACAAACCGAAGGGTGGATTTTTGACATGGAAATGATCTTCCCCTTTGTCACCTCTTTAAGAAACGACAATAGAAACTCTCTCTCACTCGCACTCTAAACGGAAATGCCCCAGGGATAGGATGTTCCATTGCTACAGCTGACAAATTTTGAAAAATTGAAGATGAGTAATCGATAATTCTTACATAATAAAATATGTTATTTATTTATTTATTTATGGTTAGAAAATGTTAAAGAATTTAAGTAAAAACTCTAATTGTTACAGTCATGTAATTGTTCGTTGTTGTGTGTTTATGTATGTTTAATTAACTGTAATGCTAACATCCTAAAATAATGTATTTGATGTTATAAATTTTATATTAAAATATTTTTATATTATATTTTATTATATTATTTATTAATGTATAATATAATAAAATATTATNTTAAATTACTTTCTTATTTTTTATGTTAATAAAATCTTATTAATTATAAAATTAATTAATAAACTCGTAATTAGTAATATTTCAGCTTATAAAAATTCAATTCTTAAATTAATTTACACACAAAAATGACTTGGAAAGTAATTTTTTAAGCTTGGAGGGTGTTTTTATGTATTAATTCTTAACTTTCTTTTATTGTTTGATTAATTTTATTAGTGAAAATCGCTTCTTTTAAACTCTAATTAAGCAATAAAGCGAATTACAAAGAGCAAAAGCCATTGTTTAGACATAAATATAAACAATTATCGGCACATTATATAACTATGCCGTCTGCCAATTATGGAGTCTTTATCAAACTGTGTGTTGCCCTCTGGTGATAGGAGCGCGTAACAAAGAGGAAAGTTTTACAAAATCAAGAGTACATTGTACAAACAAGGTCACTCTGATATGCTACTTTATAAAGGAAAGTGTTACGTTTATCATTTTATTTTTATTTAATACAAGCCCGAAATAAACAATTAAAACACTCAACTGACTGCTTAACCGCTTCTTTATCCATTCTTCACTCGTGCTTCAGCTCTTCTTCACTCCTGCTTAAGCACTTCTTTGCCCCTTCTTCAGTCCTGCTTCACCGCTTCTTCTTCTCCCTTTGCCCTTCTCCCTCCTGATTAATCAGGAGTGAGAAGAGTGAAGAACTGATGAAGCAAGAGTGAGAGGGGTAAACAAGGAACGAAGAGGGGCTAAAGCAGAAGTGAAGCGGGCTGAAGATGGGACGAAGAAGTGGTTAACTCCCTCTTCACCCCCTCTATATCGCTTCTTCACTCCTGCTTCTCCCTTCTTCACTTCTGTATTAGCCCCTTCACTCCTTCATCCCCTCTCACTCCTGCTTCACCGTTTCTTCACTCGTGCTTCACTCCGTTTTCACCTTTTCACCCCGTTTCACGTGCTTAAATTTCGAGTTTTAATTAACGATGTTTAGTATTAATTTTTAATTACTGATTTTATTTTTAAATATAAAAAAATATATATATAATCTGTAGTAGTTTACATAAGCTGGATGGTTGCGTTATCGGTAATGTTACTTAAATAATAATTGCTTTATTTATGCAAGTAATATTTACGTTTTAATAATAAATTTCTGACAGTTTCCACTGTTAATTCGCCAGTTTTACATCCTTATTTTTGTATTATTTTACATAATAAAATAGACTTTTTTTTTTTTTTTTAAATGCAAGAACAAATGAAAATACTAAAGAAATCTTTTTGTTTGTTTCCTTTTTCTTAAACAAAACAGAATTTTCTTGTTTAATATCGTCGAATAATCGATATAATCGAAAAAATTACGACGCAAATTAAATAATTTAACCAGCTTAAAATTCTAATCTGATTAAAAATCTGTTGAATAATTTTATCCAGATAAGTGGGATAAGTAGAAAACTGTTAATTGTTTATATTATTTTAGGCTAATTTTTGTATGCAAGCTCCATATTTAATGTTAAAAAGAAAACATCACTTTTATAGATAATAATTTATAGTGTTTTTTTTTTTTTTNTTGGCATCGCAGCCCTATGAGACCACGAATCTCTTGGCATCGCAGCCCTATGAGACCACGAATCTCTTGGCATCGCAGCCCTATGAGACCACGAATCTCTTGGCATCGCAGCCCTATGAGACCACGAATCTCTTGGCATCGCAGCCCTATGAGACCACGAATCTCTTGGCATCGCAGCCCTATGAGACCACGAATCTCTTGGCATCGCAGCCCTATGAGACCACGAATCTCTTGGCATCGCAGCCCTATGAGACCACGAATCTCTTGGCATCGCAGCCCTATGAGACCACGAATCTCTTGGCATCGCAGCCCTATGAGACCACGAATCTCTTGGCATCGCAGCCCTATGAGACCACGAATCTCTTGGCATCGCAGCCCTATGAGACCACGAATCTCTTGGCATCGCAGCCCTATGAGACCACGAATCTCTTGGCATCGCAGCCCTATGAGACCACGAATCTCTTGGCATCGCAGCCCTATGAGACCACGAATCTCTTGGCATCGCAGCCCTATGAGACCACGAATCTCTTGGCATCGCAGCCCTATGAGACCACGAATCTCTTGGCATCGCAGCCCTATGAGACCACGAATCTCTTGGCATCGCAGCCCTATGAGACCACGAATCTCTTGGCATCGCAGCCCTATGAGACCACGAATCTCTTGGCATCGCAGCCCTATGAGACCACGAATCTCTTGGCATCGCAGCCCTATGAGACCACGAATCTCTTGGCATCGCAGCCCTATGAGACCACGAATCTCTTGGCATCGCAGCCCTATGAGACCACGAATCTCTTGGCATCGCAGCCCTATGAGACCACGAATCTCTTGGCATCGCAGCCCTATGAGACCACGAATCTCTTGGCATCGCAGCCCTATGAGACCACGAATCTCTTGGCATCGCAGCCCTATGAGACCACGAATCTCTTGGCATCGCAGCCCTATGAGACCACGAATCTCTTGGCATCGCAGCCCTATGAGACCACGAATCTCTTGGCATCGCAGCCCTATGAGACCACGAATCTCTTGGCATCGCAGCCCTATGAGACCACGAATCTCTTGGCATCGCAGCCCTATGAGACCACGAATCTCTTGGCATCGCAGCCCTATGAGACCACGAATCTCTTGGCATCGCAGCCCTATGAGACCACGAATCTCTTGGCATCGCAGCCCTATGAGACCACGAATCTCTTGGCATCGCAGCCCTATGAGACCACGAATCTCTTGGCATCGCAGCCCTATGAGACCACGAATCTCTTGGCATCGCAGCCCTATGAGACCACGAATCTCTTGGCATCGCAGCCCTATGAGACCACGAATCTCTTGGCATCGCAGCCCTATGAGACCACGAATCTCTTGGCATCGCAGCCCTATGAGACCACGAATCTCTTGGCATCATGCTCCCCTGAGATTACGGGCCTTCTAATGTAATGGCTCTCCTGACGTGTCCTCCCTGTCTCCTCTATGGACGATAATGGGCCTGATGTTTTACTATAAATTTGAAATACTATACCTCAGAATAGAAAAGTAATAAGCCCAGAAATGGAGCAGATAATTTATGGTTTGTGTCAGATAACCGTACACTTTGCCAAATTTAAGAGCTTTATGGACAGATCTAGACGACATTCAGAAAAACTCTAGAAGTGTAGGATACTGTTAACTACTTAAAATATAACCCACTTACTTTGTAAACTAGAGCGATCGTAATATTTATTTAAAGTATCAATGTGGAGACATTCTTGACAGTTTTGGCTGAAAAATTAGTCTTTTTGATCCCCATACCTGATATAACGCTATACGGTTCGGTTTATTCTAAAATAATTGATAATGTTAACTCTGTTTTTTTTACATAAAATTTACATATATATATATTTTATTATTCATAAATTACAATTATAATTTCCTCCTGTGATGCTGTAAATTATAGTTGTACAAGGTAAGATAATAAACAAGGAAGATGAGATCTATAAAAGGTGAAAACTTTAACAAACGTTCCTGTAAATAGCATAAAAAAAAATTGATAAATTTTAAGAAATTCCCAAAAGGTGAAGTGGAAAATCAGTTGTTTCGTGGGAGGTGGTGCGTTACGTCACAAGGCAATGAGAAACTTTGCCTTGTGACTTAACGCACGCTTAGGAAGTTAATTTTGTTTAATTGTAAATTAGAAAGTTTTTTTTCTGATTAATAATAATAATTATTATTTTTAGAAAAAGAGAAGCAAATTTATTTAAAATTCAGGATTTTTCCCTCTGAATTTTTATTTAAAAATTGTAAAAATCTATTTAAATTTTATTAAAAAAAAAGGCTGAAAAATTAGTCTTTTTGATCCCCATACCTGAGGTTGGGTTAAGAGAGGGTCCTAGTAACTAAAATGTATACTTATTGACCCGAGTACAATAAAGAATCTTCAAAACATAAAAAGAATTGCTCGCGTTTGAAGTTAAAAGGGGTGGACTTCAGGAAGGAGGGCCAACACGGCATCTTTTCTACTGTGGTTTTCACTGGGGGGTGTCGTAGAATATTCGTGTCAAATTTGGTGCTGTTAAATTGAACTGTGTAGCACATATACACTGTAAAACCTGCCCAAAACGGAAACCTGCCAAACCGAAAAAATATTTGGTACCGTTTACACGAGTTTTTCTGTACATATATTGACTTAAACCTGTGTAAACCGGAGTAATACTGTACCGAATATTTTTTTGCGGTTTGGCAGGTTTCCGTTTTAAACAGGTCTTTCTTAAACACAGAAAATAGCTGCGTTTCTAAGAATTTTTCCTTTTAGGCAGGTTTGCATTTTATTAAGCTACCGTTTTGGACAGGTTTTAATTTATATATAANAGCTTGAAATCACTCTTTTTAAGTAAATCAATTGTTTATATATATATATAAGGCCTATATATACTAGTGTAATTTATAGCCTTATATAAATAGATAGAAAAGCTGTATTAAAATTCTAATGTTATTAGTGAGTGAATTTATAAATGCTCCTTTGGTTTATATAACAATTTTCTTGATTATTTTATGGCTTTAAAGTTGAAAGGTCATGATAATTTACTAAAAATAATCGAAAATAATTTATGTCCATGATGTAAATTAGCTTGAGCATGAAGATGGCAAATTGAACACACAATAAGCACGTGGATCCTTAGCTTAAATATGCGAGTATTTAAGCTAAGGATCCTTAATGATCTACGTATTTATATTTTTTAAATAATAGGAAGTATACGTGTAATTCGTGTTACCTTCTGCTTGAGAATGTAGCTAATTCACTATATTTTTTAATGATAAATTTGTGAATATTGCTTTATATTACTTATATAAAATAATAAATGCAAATCATGTGGATCGTTGTTTTAGTCTTATAAGCAAGCTTTAGAGTAGGGATGATTCATTTGCTCGTGTTGAAGAGTAGGAACAATCCACAAGCTCAAGATCCACGTATTTAAATTGAGTGGTATTCAAAACAGAAGCGTAATTTTATTAATTCCTTTACTAAAAAAGTAAAAATTGTACTGTGTTCTGTACATTTACAGACTAATTAATATATAATAATAATAGTTTAACTCAGAATATAATAATTAAATGTTTTAATATATTCAAATTTTCAAATTCGTCCAATCACACACATTGCTTTGACGTCACACCGAGGAACATACACACACCTATTTTGAGGTCAATTCGTTTTGTTGAGAAAGTATACAACTCTGACGTCACTTGACATAATTTTCATGTTTGTTATTAATAAACATGGGATGCGTGACGTCAGGTTGACGTAATTGCGGGCATTACCACAACGAATCGTTCCCCTTTTTTTTTTTAAACTTCTCACCGCGGGTGTCGATCTTCATTCTAATTTATTATTATTATTATTTTTTTTTTTTTTTATATATGAAATTGCATTCTTATTTAACTGCGTTTTTTAATGACAAACAGAAATTTTTTTTTCTTCGTGTGGATTGAGTAAAATGGTCGAACGTAATCGTGAAAGGTTCGTTGTATCATCCGCTATTCGGAAATAATCGTTAAGATGCGATTTTCCGTCACCTCTTAAACAACGTGTCATGCTAAATAATTAAATTATTATTCATTATTATTTTATTTTTTTTTGTGTGTGTGTTTGCAAAAATTTCTCACACTCAAACCTCGATTTAGTGCCGAAATTGGCGCTAAATNAATATGCATGCTAGTGTGGTGTGTGTGTGTGTCTGTGTATATAGATATAGATATAATTTTTTTTTTCTTTTTGCATCAATAGCTAAGAGGATTTTGTGCAAAAAAAGAAATAAGATACACTATATGAAATCTGCACCTTCACTTGTTGCATGACAAAAATTCCTAAATATTGTGAACGATATGAATCATTGTTCTATAGCAATGGTATGTAAATTCAAATACCTGCAATAAAATAAAGATGAATAAGATAGAAAAATAGGAGTTTGTTTCGTTTTCCTTTACATGAATTTTATGTACCTTGATAAAAAGTGAAGAGGGTACAGAGGCTACAATTAAGGCTAAATGCAAGGCTTTTTACTTGGGGGTTCATCAGTGGCCTCCAAACTACTATTGGATACCTCACTATCTTCGCCAATATTCAAGTGTGCATTGTAGATGTTTTTATCAACGGGTTCATTTGAAGAATCATCTTGATCCAATTGTTTCAATGCATCACGTACAGATTTGTCTTTATCTGAATGATTGCTGCTTGACTTTCCGTTTGGAGTTGCATCTTCATCATATTTAGGTAAATCATCGAGAATAGATGGTTTCAGCTCTCTTGCCAAGAAATGTGTCCACAGTGCCAATTCTACTTTATGAGGAGTCCACTTGGTTTCTTTATCTGGAAATTAAATAAAATTAGATTTCAAATAAATCTATTTATTTCTGTTTAAGAGAACAATCTTGAATATTTATACCATGCTCATTTAAACGATCACTACATGCTTTTATTTGTGCAGTATAGTTCACATATTCTGCTAAAGTATAATCTGTAGTTTCAATTCCTGGAGTAGACAACATACTTTCATCAGCCATGAATGGAGCATGTTCCGGATAACCAGCTGCTAGAATTGCTAATGTATGGAGGAAAAAAAAAAATTCAATATAAAAATTTATTTTTTCAGAACTGAAAGTGTAAATTTCAATTATTTATTAAATAATTTGTAATGAAAAACTTACCCGATGCAGATGCAGGACCAATACCTTTTAAACAAGTAAGTGCATTTATAGCTTTAGTGATATTTGGAACTTTTCTGAAAGCTTTCTTGCTTGCCTTCAATACTGCAGTTTCTGTATTTATGCGCACCAAGTCCATGAGACAAGGACGGAATTTTCCTCTCTAATAGTTAATTTTATTATTATATTAAACTGTACTTAAACCCCATAAAATAATACACAAAAATATTATATACATATATATATATATATATATAGGATGTCATGTAACTGGTGTATAAATGGGCAGGTGACAATTCTAAATGAAATACTGAATTGAAAATATAGAATAAAATTTTTCACGAGGCTTTGTTTCCAAGAAAAATAGCTTTGAAAGTTTATCAAGTATGAATGATCAAGATTCAACTTAATGGATGTTTCTGTATGCTATTTTTATTATTGAGTGTTTTGAAAGCAATTCTGTTACTTGATATATTTGCATACATTGTTGATGTTATGTTTTTTTATATCATTCTTATTCTTCTCTTATGCTTTTGCAATCAAATTCTTAGTTTCTATCATAGTGCCAATATGACTACATACAGCAATTAAAATGTGCTGAGTGCATGTGACAGCAGTGCTTCTGCTGCTGCTAATTATTACAAAATACAGATATCCTAATCTTCAATATCTCACTAGGAGAGTTATTCAGAGAGCAGAGTGAACTCTCATAAAACACAGTTCTTTTGAACCAATTTGTTAACATGGGAGTCACATCTGATGAATTGAATCTTTATCATGTACTTGATAAACTTTCAAAGACATTTTTCTTAGAAACAAATCCTCACAAGAAAAAATTTTACTCTGTTTTCAATTCAGTATGTCAAGTAGAATCACCACCTTCCCATTTGTATCACCAGTTACAAAACATGGTTTAACTCTGAATAGATGAATGATTTTATATATATTGATATATATAAAATTGTTCATCTATACAGTAAGGAGGAATTTTGTTTCAAGTTCTACTCCAGGAAATTATTTTCTTCCAACAATTCTAAATTAAATTTATTATAATTATTAAAATTATCATGTGATGATGGCATAACTACCTATCTCTTGTCAAATTATTTCAAATCAAATTCTTGAAATTAGCTCAACAGTACATGATTTGTTTGGTTTGGCTTTAATTAATAATCAACTTTTTGATTTGTATGTTTATATATATTATTTTATCTGGGATTCAATTAACTTTTAAAATCATCCTAAGTGACAAAAAAGACTTATCATCATTCCATAATATTAAATGTTTATCAAGAATTTATTTTCAAATATTTTCAAAACAGTGTCTATGGTGAGCTAGGATTTCAAAGTCCCAATCAATCTTACATTGTATAACATTTTAATTCTATTAGAATTTTGAATATCAACAGCATATAAAAAAATCAAATAGATACCAAACTGAGTAACAAGAAAACTACACAAGAATGTTCATTATATTTTTTTTTATTATCGTGTGTAATTCATTTTGTTTTTTTTGACGCGTCGCGCCTGGGGCCCCTCGCTTTCGGGGACCCCTGGCCAGTGCCCCACTCGCCCGTGGCCCTGCGTTTATCACACTTAAAATCTTAAACAATTTGATTTATCTCTGGTGGTTTTATTTTTTATTTATTTAATTAAATTTCTATTGTCTTCAACTCGATACTGTATCACCTGTTATACATAAAAGAGCGAAAGTATGGCGATAGGTCAAAAAATGGCCCCCAAGATTTTTACATTTTTGAACTCGGGGGACCTTGAAAAATCGAGAAATATAAAAGTTTGGGAGGTTTTTTCTGCGTGTTTGGATGTTTGTGGCTGTCTGTCTGTGTGTGTGGGGGGAGGACACGATCTTGTTCACCCACTTTGAAGCTTAATTACTCCTGTGATTTTTGTCGAAAATTTCTGAAATTTTGCAGGGAGATTTGTGTATTAGTGGAATTGATGCTGTTAAATTTTGGAGGTCAAAGGTCGCGGAGGAGGGGGAGATAGATAGAGGTCACGTGTCGTATCTGGAATGGGGTCGGACTTAATAAAGATTTTACTCGTATTAGCCTTTATTTATTATTATTATTTTAAAATAAAACTCGTCTCTACCCTCAAAATTAAGCTCTTTGCTATTTTATAACAATTTATAATATAAAATGTTTTAAAATAAATCTCGTAACAGATGTCGCCACTATCAAGTTTAACTTTTTAACCGGAAAAGTTACTCAACTCATTGCTGATTAGATTTTAAATATTTATTTGTAGACTATACAAGGTTTTAAAATTTGATTCCTATGCTGCTGATTTCCTTATGAAATGCTAAAAAAAAAAAAAAAAAATGATAATTGTAAATGGAAGAACGTGGCTTCTTAAATAAAAGATGCGCATTGAAAGCAAGATAGTACCGTTTAACAATTGATAAATAATTAGAGTTGCCCTTATGAATTACGGTTCACCTGACATATTTTGATCCTATTGTGGAGACTCGTAATTCAGGGCCCGTGAAGTTTTTCTCTTATTAAAGACTCTATGAAACCAAGATCTTCCTGATATCACGGGCGCTATAAGACCACGAATCTCTTGGCATCGTAGCCCTATGAGACAACGAATCTCTTGGCATCGTAGCTCTATGAGACAACGAATCTCTTGGCATCGTAGCCCTATGAGACAACGAATCTCTTGGCATCGTAGCCCTATGAGACCACGAACTCTTGGCATCGCAGCCCTATGAGACCACGAATCTCTTGGCATCGCAGCCCTATGAGACCACGAATCTCTTGGCATCGCAGCCCTATGAGACCACGAATCTCTTGGCATCATGCTCCCCTGAGATTACGGGCCTTCTAATGTAATGGCTCTCCTGATGTGTCCTCCCTGTCTCCTCTATGGACGATAATGGGCCTGATGTTTTACTATAAATTTGAAATACTATACCTCAGAATAGAAAAGTAATAAGCCCAGAAATGGAGCAGATAATTTATGGTTTGTGTCAGATAACCGTACACTTTGCCAAATTTAAGAGCTTTATGGACAGATCTAGACGACATTCAGAAAAACTCTAGAAGTGTAGGATACTGTTAACTACTTAAAATATAACCCACTTACTTTGTAAACTAGAGCGATCGTAATATTTATTTAAAGTATCAATGTGGAGACATTCTTGACAGTTTTGGCTGAAAAATTAGTCTGTTTTATGCATTGTTGTTACCTTCTTCATTCTATTCCCTTTCATTCAATATTACTTAATTTAGAAATCTCCGTTTAAACGCTAATTATTTAGCAAAATAATTGAGATTTATTCATAAACTTCAACGCTAATTGCTAGAGAAAACACGATAAGCGCTCTATTATTGCGTCAGTTGTGACGTCAGACGAGTCTCACCGCGAGTCAAATTGCGATTAGGGTCAGTTGTGACGCCATCGTTGGCGTAACTTTCGATTACTTTCATATTTCGCGTTTAAAGCGAATCAACTTTTCACAATTTCTCATTGAGGAGAATGGATTCCGAAACACGGAAACGACTGTTCCATTTCCGTATTGTCTGGCATCTCCCCATTTTCTAAGATACACGTTTAATGGCTAACAAAGATGAGGGGAGGACGGGAAAGGCATTTGGCTCGCTCTTTGCATTCACGGGTCGCCCTCAAGTTTAGGTTATTCTTTGGCCATTTTTGAAATTTTTAATGAGTGAGGATTCTCGAAACAGCGCTCTTCTCTTCTGGCACTGAATAATTTGTTTTATTTCCTGAATTTTCACATCCTTTAGTCACCCAGACACGTCGCTGTCATCATTAAACAACTTTTTAAGTACTTAGACGGGCTACTGGGAGTGACCGACACGTCGGTCGAACAGGAAGAAAGTTTGATGGTTCTTCAAATAAAATTTTACATAATTTTCGAAACTAATTGCGTAAACTCGTTACGGCAAATAAAAATGCTCGTGATAAACGAAAAAGGTGGAAAAGTATTATTGGAATTTGTGTAGATATTCCTTCCTGCAAAGTAATGGATATCTATAGGTCTTGGAGGATCGGAGGATCGAGGGTGCTTCAGGAATTAGAGTTGTTTCTTAACATGTTTGAAAATTTCTAAAATATTCTTGATAAATACGTAAAAATCCAAGGTTATGTCAAAGAAATCCTTTAAAAAAATAACTTTAAATGGTACATTTTAACGAATTTTTAACTGGAAAATGAAGAAAAGCTTGGTGCTGTGGTTTTTTTGATAAGTTATCAATCAAATTCGAAAATTTAAATCATTTATATTAATAAACATGCGACTGTATGCTTCTACCAATTGCTAATTGATGTGTCCTAGTTTACAAAATTCGTTATTAAGTAACAGAAGCTTGTGAATGGCGCTTTGCAAAGCCTGGCCAGTTTGTTTAGCGACCGGCCGAATAGGAATAGCTTTTATATCGCTCGCCAATCAGAAAAGTAGTTTTTATTTTCTCCCCTCTCCCCCCTTCGCCGAGTCGTCTTTTAGTCGATTCCATATACATTTCGCCACATACCAACAACGTAATTAAGATTCAAAATGGAGATACACGGCGAAGATTTTCAATTGTTCGTAGGGGCATCGTCCCCTTTCTACGAAGGATCCACCAGTTTGTGTCGGTACTGTTGCCTAGGTGATGGTACTGTAGGTGACAGGACGTGATTCACGTGACCGAGGGACACTGTGTCCTTGTCAGGACCAGGTTAACGCCATCTATCGGACAGTGCAACTCTAGGTTCCGAGAATTAAGTAAGACCCGTTCCTGGTTGGATTTTTTGGCTTATTTCCAAGTCAGTTCTCTTTGTCTCGATATTTTCACGAAAATATATATATGTATATATAAATATATTTGAGGTCGTGACTCTCTGTGTCCGTGATTTCGAAAAAATAAAAGGAAATGTAGGATAAAAATAAAAAATATATAGTAATCAATAGAGAAATGTATTGTTTTAGAACCGCATCGATGATGATTGCAATGGAGATCTTCTGTTGTGAACTTTACAGAAAAAAAAGAAATTATTAAAGTAAATAATTTTAAATAAATTAAGAGACTATTGGCATCTAATTTGAATTTATTTAACAAAAAATTTTTTGTTTTTAGTACGAAATAAACAGCCTGTAGGCTGCCAACTATTGTATTTTTTCTTTTTTTTACAGCATATTTAACCCATAATTACGCTTTGTTTTGATAAATTGCCTTAAAACTGTTTATTATATCTCTTCTTAATATTAAATTCAGCTCATTCTGCTGATGAAGAAGAACGTAAAGATGATTAAAACATGATGATGATGATGATGATGATCCAAAATGCAATTTTAAGAAACCGCTCTCTATTAATACTTCACGCGGAGTATTTTAGAGTATTTAGAACTGTTTTAAGCTTATTTAATAATTAAAAGGGTATTTTTTTAAAAGTATTTTTCTTGTTTTTATGGGTACAAATTTCTGAACTACCAATTGAAAATCTTGGCTGAAAAGAAAAGAAAAAAAAAATGTTTATTGAATTTTTACGAGTATTTATCTTAATTTTTTTTTTTTGGTTTTTTAAAGTTCAGATTATGTAAAAAAAATTCTTTAAATAATGAAAAGAAAGTCATTTTATGTTTTCCTGATGGTTAAATATGGTTGGCACGATTTGAGTTAAAGAGGAAAAGTAACCTATATATTTTCTGTAAGAATCAAAGGAGGAAGTTTTTGTTCGTTCTGTCTGGAACTTGGATTTAAATCAAATATTATTATTCATTACATAATCTAAAATACCGATTTTTAAGATTGGAGAAACCATTAAATTGGTCCGTTAATTAAAATAATTGATGGCCCGGTTCAATTAGCAATGGATTATTGTAGTTTGCCACGATGCGGTTTGTGTTTTCTGATTCTCTTCCTGTTGGCTGCTCTTTAGAACTGGATTAAAGAAATGGAATTTTCATGCGGTGATTCGTGACAAGAAATGCAATTGGCTCATCTCGGCTCTCGATGAATTTAAACGTTAAAGGATCAAACTTTGAAGCTGTGAAAGTGGATCCGAGATTGGGATAAGATAGAAGAAGATCAGATCACGAATACAAAGAGATCAGGCATATTAATTTTGTAATCGGGGATTTAAAAATGGCAGAGAGGTCCTAAATTTCGATTTTCTTACGAAGGAGATTGTAAATTAAAATTCATTTTTGTAAGCGGTGAAAAATTTGGTAAGAGGCCCCCCTCATTTGTTACTCTGACTGGCCCCATTCTCTTCTCTCGGGGACTTCTCCGGGGTCCTGTTTAAATTGGAATTTTTCTTGGTAGTTTATAAATTTCAAGATCCTTCAGCAGTCTCATATTTTGGAAGCTTGTTTAATTAATTTTTAATTGAAAAATAAATAAATAATATAATATAAAGATGTGCTCATTTTCCGCTAGACGAAACGGATTTGTAACGGTTTTCATTATTTCAACGAATGGGAAGAGACAACGAATCAACATAAATATATAAAATGTAGGTCTGTACACTGAGCGCATTATTATAACAGTGTTTTGAAAGATTGTTTTTACTTATCGAGTTTGTTATTTTAGACCACGATAAGAAACAAGGAAGCAGTTGCTAGGAGAGTCTAACCGATAATGCTTGTCAGTTTCTTTTTTTCTTCCTTTCCTATTTGTTGGTGTGGTGAAAGTGGGTCAAGACTAGTTGTGCAAGAGCCGGAGAAAAATGTCAAACAATTACATCGATTATTTTTCTCGGTGCTTTAATAATGATTTAACGCGTTGGCCTTTTGAATAATATATTAAATAACACCGTCAACGTGGATGGCCTCCGAAAACACTAGCGAATTTACCTCTTCCTCCGTGGACACGATGGTGATTTGTGAATAAATGGCGTTACTTAACCTATAGAAGTAATCGTTATAAAATGAATTTTTCGAATTATGTCAGATTTATGTAATGCTTATTGTCTACGAAATGGGCCATTTCACCTCGGGGGCTCGACCTTATCGATTTTTATATTGCCACTTGACGTTTGTTGATCAACAAGATGCGCTTCTTTTCAGTTGTAGAAGATGTAACATATCGTTTTGGTGACGTTGACGAACCGTACCCCGCCGCGTATTTCTGTATCCAAGTCGAGAGGTGGTCCAGATGGGTGCGACGGTGCTTACTTTTTATATAATTCTTTACCTCGTGCGTCATCGATATTCACATAATATTTTTCGGATTATGATTGTTATCTTACTTATTGTTTCATATCTTGTTTCCAATGGGTTAAAGGGAGCTTCACTGTTAAAATCCCTAAAGCCGCATACTAACGTTGTATATAAATATTTAGAGGAGGCTTTTGTGCCATACAAGTGGTCTTGTAAAATTATTAAAGCCACGTAACGTTAAGTAATTCTTATCTCTTGAATAGTAGTCGTGTTTGCCGTTCGATTTTCCTTGATCTTCCATGGAATTCAATGAAAAATGCATGATTATACTGGCGCGTAATTACGTTGTAACGAGGGAAAAATCGCTTAAAAAAAACACAAAAATAGCTTGTCAATACGTGAAAAAATCGCTAAGTGGCACCACGCGGTTCTCGTGAAAATTTTCGTTGACTTAATTGACTTCAGATAAAATCTGAAACGAGAATAGATTTTTCGTTAACTGCGAAGATCTTAATCGGTTCCATTGAAAGCAATTAGCCTGTTGCTATTATAATCATCTTTTGAAGATCGGATCTTCAGAAATTAATCAAAGAATCGAGCATCTCGTCGATCGTCTTAAGCCGCTGAAGATTTTCAAAATTAACGAATAAATCAGATTACAACTAACTAAATTAATTACCCGTAATGAATATAAGATACTCGTTAATTAATCATCGAATTATCACCCGATCGATTTCCATTTATCAAAATCGACGGAAAAATAAATAAATTTAAGGGGTTGTTCTTTTAATCGAGTGCCATTCAACTGGCGAGGGGCGCCCAAAAAAAATATCCTCCTCGCATTAAATTCCATTAATTAACGTACATAAAAATTTTTACATTTTCTTAAACCCACGTATAAAGATCCCCCCATATTAATGTAGACGTTTCTTTATTTGGTCTCCGGAGATTGTTTGTTACTTGTCAAACTGGTTTTTGAATTTATATAAATCAAATTTTTATAGATGAGTCATACAAGAGGAGAGAGAGAGAGAGAGAGTGAAAAGTGAAAGTTTTCACGTCATTCCAAAATTCCCCCTCCCCAGGCTCTCTCTCCCCTCTTCGCATTCTCTTTACTGTTGGCCAAGTTATGTATCCTTAACTAGATTCAGCGGTACCGATCCAAACATTTCTGCTCGAGAATCAATTTTGCAGTCCAACTGACGTCCGAAACGAAAACAGATATGGCCTATTTTTGAAGATCGTTTAGAAAACGAGGGCAGTGAACCCGGCATCTCCAATTAACTCGTGCGACTAAATCGCACGCGAATATTGTATTCTAGATAATTTTATTAACATTATTATTAAGTTAAACAAAGAAACGGTTCGAGTTTAATGGATAAAAAATTGAAAAAAAATGGTTTAAATTAATTTTTTTTTTAAACTGAATATCCCGTTGCAGAATGGATTCGAAGAGGAAGGTCTTCAGGTTTTTGCGCTTTAAATTCGGGATTTATTTTATAATTTTTTTTAAAAAGAAAAAGCAGAAAAAAGAAAGAAAAAAAAAAACAACAGAAAGTTAGTCAGTTATATTTAAAATTTTCCTGTCCTTGACTTTCCTCAAGATTCCCCACGAAAGCTCCCAACGACCCAGTTTTCAAACCATAGTGAAACAACTATTTTTATTTCTTTTTTTAAAATATTATTATTATTTATTATTCTTTCCCTTCCAGCAGGTCATACAGGTATACGCGTACAGGTGATAGAGTCGACTTCCGTCGTCGCTAGTTACATCACCGAGGGAGAAACACAGTAAATTTTAAAATCCTCCAACGCGTCCAATCAGTGTAACGTACACGAAACGGTCCCCGGCCTCCCATTGGTTGTTCTTTTCTTGTGTGTGTGTATTTATTTTCCGTTCGAAATTGTTAATAAACGGTTATACGTTTGTTTGGCATGTCGGCGATTCGGCGCAATTCGCTAATATTCAATTGACCTTGATACAACAGATGGTCTCCATAGGGTCAACATACCGCACGTGTACCGAGTTTTATAATGCTGCCGGCGCGCACAATCCGAGTAGTGGTATTAAAACACGGTCAATGTCACCCTCGCAACCGATACATTCGTGAGAAAAAACGTGACGTGGCAGCTTATTGTTTTAAATGCCTCCTAATTGCGGCATTACCGAGTCTGGAGGTGGGTGGGTTTGGAGACGGATTCGACATTCCTCCGTATCTTTAAAATTCCGCGGGCCACTCCTGACCACTTTCTTCACCTTCGACACTTCTGGAAGATGACACCGGAAACACTAGCAATCTCTTTCCTGTCTCGTGCAGTCGGGAAGAGGAGAAAAAAAAATTCCCACCCGCAAAGTCGCTGCTCTCCCGCAGCCTTCATCGATCTGCCATTTAAAGCGATAATTGTCACATCGTCCATAATCTTATCGGGGTGGGGGGAGGGAAATACCGTTTAAAATTAGGGATATATTTTTGTTACGAGTTTCGTAACGCGTAAAAGAATCTCCCATTATTTGCATGTAGATATAGGGAAATGTACTTTAGGACGGATGTGGAAACAGATTTATTTTGGTAGATTAGCTACGTACGTTGCGGCAAACGAACATGCCAACTCTTCCTTTTTTTTTATTTTTTGGACGTACGGAATGGATTTTTAGTAGAAGAGAAAGGCGCCTTAAGATTCTCACGTGGCACACAGAACCTGTTGCGAAACCGAGCCTTTGCATCCCGCACCGTTGGTTTCTATATTAATTCAGACGGCAGTTGTATCGAAGCTAGCGAACTTTCCGCTATTTTCTTCTTTTAGTTATATATATTTTCTACTTGTACATTCCACTCGCTATTGCGTCACCGTGTACGCTTTTACATTGCTTGGATTCGCCCAATCGCGAACGTCCGTCCAATGTCAAGGTAGTAGAACGGACGTTCGGTTTCAAGGGCAATCGTTACGGACATTGGTCTGAAATTGCTTCTCCTCTCGGCCGCCAGGAGGCGGAGGGTTGGTTAGCGCGTCACCACGTCGCTCACTGCGCGTGCTGTGTGTATGTGACACCATTCAGTGGCTGTAAACAGCATCGCTCAGACTAAACTCCATGGTCTGTGTCAAGGCTGAATTACGTTGATCGGTGACTTTCCTACTAAAATGTTCATCATGTTCGACTGGCAACGCGTCTAGGGATACCAAAAAACTAGTGTTTTTTCTAACAAGGACTCGCAGTTTTAAACAATTTCAAAATCGTTAAAAAATGCCAGAAGAGGTGTTGATAGATGTGGAGGAATGTCGAGGCGGATCGAAGAAGTACACTTTTAAGAAATCTCTCATGAAAAGATATCGTAAGTAGTCTGACGTTGCTCGTCGCCTGCATTTTTTTTTTATTACGTATTTAATTGTTTTTTTCCTAATTTCTTTTTTACTTGTGTTGAGTCGGGATGGTCTCATGACCCAGTCGGAAGACTTTCACTGCACGTGACTAGCGTGCGGCGTGGAAAGTCAATTCTAGTTTAGTGTATCGTTCTAGTGACGTAATTAAGTGCCGTCTTCGATTATTATTATTATTATTTTTTGTTTGTTCGATATCGGGTTCGATTTCTGTCGGGTTCTGTATTTTTATATCCCTCTTCCTCTGAGTCACCTTTCGCTCCCGTCCTAAATACCGTTGGGGCAACGGAGAGAGTGTACAGAGAGAGCGAGAGAGAAAAAATGCCCCCAACGCGTGTCTGGTTTTCCCCTTCGAATCCTTTTACTCTCTTTTGAGCTCCTTAACCCGCGGGGTATCTTGCGTCACCCCGAAAAGAAAAGATAAAAAAAAAAAAAAAGCTGCCATCCTGACCCACTTCTGACGGAGACGGAGGGATAAGGGGTGTCCTTTTCTTTGTCGCTCCTTCGATCCAGTTGGTAAAGGAGGTCGCGCTCGGACGACAACACCTCCCGATCTTTCACCCCTCCGCCCTCCAGATGTCGGCCCCCCTCTTTCGCTTTAATATCGAAAGCGAGCCGCGCCACGGGGTTTGAAAAGTTGCCATCGTGTGTGTGTGTGCCGACGTAACGGGGAATGCAGTTGGATGTCGTCCGCCATCTTTCTAACCTTCGCTAGGTCGTTGGCTTAGTGGCTCAAGGCCATAGTAGTCTGTTCGAGCTGCGCGTGCGGCTAAAGGCCAAGGAGAAACGCTTGCAACTCAGGAAATTGCTTTTATGTTGGAAAGTATAAGGTGCGTTTCCTGCGAGATGATTAAAGAAAAGTTTCGCCTTTCCCTCTTTCTTTCTTTTTATTATTATTATTATTATTCTTTTCTCTAATGAAGAAGACGGGAGGAAGCTCGAGTTTTATTTCCGTTTCGGAAGACATTTACATTAATGGAAGCGTGGGTTAAATTCGGGTCCTTTGTTCGTATCCATTTGATTTTATTCTTTTCGCACGGAGATGGGACATTTTTGTTTATCTCCCGAACAGATGTTTTAAGTTTACATCTGTGAAAGAATGATTAATTAAAGAGTAGGAAAAGTTCCGTGCCTAGTTGACCTAGATCATCCCTCTCTAGTGAAATGATCGGTGCCGATTTAGGTCACTTATCATCCAGATGATCTAAGAGATTACGTACACGACGAACTTGAAACTGTTTTGTTTACGTGTGTATGTATTTATAGAAACAATACATTTATAAAAGAAAAAAAAACAAAAGTCAGGCCGGTGGTTTTCTCAATGGGATCGAAAATCGCTTGGTGGAGGAGTCGAAAAAAACAGAAAAAGTCGCTCGTCATTGAGGACGGACAGAAATAGAAAATGTAGCTTCTGTAAGGGATGACTTTTACGCGATCAGGGTCGACCACCTCGCGAAAGACACGTGTACGGCGATCGATATCGTCGATCGCAGATAGCAACAGCCATCTTGCAAGGAGGATTTATTACGGTGAGGGAATTTGCAAAGGAAGAGCGGCCATCGCCTCCTGGAGGACTGGAAGTGAATTAAAATTCCCCCCTTACACGTGTTGGCCCGGGCTACCTGCAGTAACGGTAAAAATTCTGTGGGTGGGGGGAGAAAGAAAACGACAGCTGGTTCCTTCCGCTCTCTTACCCCACTAAATGTCCGGCGGGGTTGAGGTCAAGAGCCTCTTTCCCTTTCATTCTGGCCATTCATTCGGTATAATTACGGATAGGAAATGGTAGCCGCTGCGGAATGGCCAAATGTGCCATCTTTTTTATTTGTTCTTTCCTCGATACGTGGCCATTTTTTTTTTCAAACCTTTCCGCGCTCTTTCTCGCGTGTTTCCGCCCGGAGATGCCGCATCCAACGTTCCTATAGTCCAAGCTACCTGGGTTACTTAAGTAATCCCTATCGTATACGTCCTGTTTTGACAGATAACGGTAATTCCCTATCGGGAGCCGCTTGTAAGAAAAAAGAGGTAGCTTGCTAAACAGCTGGTAGAAGGAGTTTTGTGGTTTAAATTTCTACATCTGCCCGCGGGGGGAGGTGGCTACTCCTGGCCCGTGAATAGGGTAAGTGGGGAGGCCATTTGTCATTTCCTTCCCTAGAAATCCCCATTGCCAGTCTAACCCTCTCCCAACGGAGTTCTGACAAAAACGACAGCTGCTGTGGTCCCACTAACCTACAGCAGTCTGTTCTGTGTTCCCGCCCCCTCGTCTGAAGCTCTCTCTCTGGGAGAAAGACGGCAGCCTTTTTTTTCTTTCTTTTTTTTACTTCTTTTAACCTTCCTCCCTCTCCGGTAGCGGTACCTGGAACAGCCGGTCTCTCTCCCACACTTCCGTTATATTCGGCTCCATTGTGTTAGCCACTTTAATTCTAATTCTGGAGACGTTTCCTCTTCGCACCCCCCTCTGAAAACTTCGGATTGTAGTTTTGCGGAACGTCAAAACGTTCCGATTCCCCGAACTCTCCCCCCTCAGGAAAGCACTCGAAACATTTGAAATTATCCACCGGCGCTAACCGTTTTAGGAAGTCTCTTTTTTATTTGTTTTTATTCTAAAAAAAACGTTTACGCGTTCGGTCAACCATTAACGCCTAAGAGACCCGTCCGATTGTGCAACCATCCGCCAGCATTCGACATACGAGAGCGAAAGTGGAGAAAGTGGGTCACATCGCACCCCAAATTGTCCCTCCGGAGTATCTAGGAGGTCCCGTTTGGGAAAGAGTGAAAGTGGCAGATCTAGGACGCCAAATTCGTCCTAGATCTGCCTCTGTCATCATTGACCCTCTCCTAACAGCCACATCCGGGATGATCGCTTTTCGATCGAACTGAAATTTTGCCCTCCCCCCTTACGCGTATCGCTCCCGGTTACGAAACACGCCGAAAAAATTTTCAAAAAGTACATTAATCTGTACGCATTTGCCGCGTACAGGAGTCATATTTTAGGAAGTTGTAACTCGATACGTCATATTGTAAATCGCGTAGATTTACAGAGAGGGGGAGGAGGAGGACTTCTGTACTCGCTTCATTGTTGTCGTAAGTGTAGGAAACAATTACGTAAGAACGGAACGAATTAGAGAGGAATTAAATTACCGTTTTCGGCAAAAATTCGGGGGCATGCGACGATATTTTTGTAGTGAAAAAGTTATGCAAGATTCTAATCTTACAAGAGAGAGAAGGGGAGAGAGAAAGAAAGAAAGAAAAAAAAAAGGCATCCAACTTTCTCCAATAAATCTGACCTACTTCAAGTGCAATTTTCATCAGCAATTTTCGGCGCAGGAGTAAACACTAGAGAGAAAAAAAAAACATTACCAAAAATTCGATAATTAAAACACTGATACGTTTTATCTGGCAGCTTATCGTGTTACAATTACTTTTATTATTATTATTTTTTTTTATCACTGTTTTTCTCAATTATGTAGCGGCGTCACATAAAAAAATGTTGCTCCTCCGCTTTATTTTATTTATTAGCGTTTTTTTTTCTGCCTGTGCGTGGAAGACTTTCTCTGTTCTGAGGCCCCCTCCCCCTCACCTCACTGTCCTACTTACCACAGATTATACATACAAGTATAATCTGTGCCACTTACCTAGACCGAAGTGTGCATTCGAAGCACGTCTCTGCTATGCTCTACCACACACGACTTCTCTCTCTTTCTGCAAGCTTGGTAACTACACTTCCTTCCTCGTCAGTGGCCATCTCCCGCTGGGGGTGAGGACACTTCTTCACTTTTTTTTTTCTTTTTTTTTTTATAAACATCGGCAGCACACAAACTCGGTTGCGTAACAATTGCGCAACACTGGGAACGGCCGAATGCTTTTACGACCCTTAATTGCGACCGGGAGGAAGAAGAGGAGGAGGAGGATTTATTAATGGCAATCGTATTGATAAACAAGTGTCCCGATAGGGCGAAAACATCTCGAAAATGTCACCGTAAATAAAATTTCTGCAGGTACTACGACTTTCTGTGGGGGAAGGAAGCGTGAGTTAGGGGGGACGAATGCCGAAACGAAGCGTAAATTTCAGGCAAATCTAAAAAAAGCAGCAGCAGCACAGATTGAAATGTCCTCGAATAGCGGACAAATAAGAAGTTGCTCGGTAAATAATCTAACCTTGAGCATTGTACGGCCGTTCACCCTCTGAGTCGAGCTTCTACCTAGCCTTGACTGTCTGTGTAATCCGTGCTGATTGGTGGAACGGGGATGCGCGCGCCTCACACCGTGGCATTGCCATTGGGTTTATTTGTTCCCTGCCTTGACCCCGATATTGTCATCCCCCTCCTCTACACTCGAGCAACCATTATTCAACTGTCTCGACTGTTGTGTTACGTCGGTAGCTTTCACTGACCCATATGTCCACGAGACCTCCTTTCGATTCGATGGACTCGTGGCTTTTGAGGAAACGTTATACTCGAAACGCACTCGATATGGTCAAATCGATTGATGCGTGTTTTGACTCTCGAAAAATGGAAAAATAACCATCGCGGACGTAATAATAATAATAAAGAATAACGCTTTCCTCCCCGATCGACGGGTGGGGGGGAGTGCTTCTTAAACTCGATTAATCCCGTTTTTATCTGAGCTGCTGCATTTTTTTTTTCTTCCTCCTGGTTACCTTGACTGTGGCATTTTCCTAAGAATCCGTCAGATGACCGCCATTTGGGTCACGGACGTATCTGCGAATTTTTATTGTTTGCGTCACTGCATACTTTAATTTGTAAGTTTGTTTTCGGTTCGTGCGGTTACAAAATCGACTCTAAAAATAGTATTTTTTTTTTGTTGTTTTTGTTGTTATTTTTTTACTTTTCTTGGCGGTAAACTCCTCCGTTCTTTAATGGCATGGCTCCGATGCCATTAAAACTGAAAAGAAAAACAAAATGGCGGCGTAATATTTATATTTTTCTTTCGGGAACTGTGTTTACAGCCATCGATTTTGTATTAAAAATAGTACAAATTGGGCTATTTTCAGTTGACGGAAGAGGGGACGCACGAATAGAATCTCGAGAGAGAAGCCGACACATCCCTTCGGGACTTCAAGCCAGCAGGGATTCGAAAACGCTTCTTCAAAACATTCTTCAGGAAGTACCCCATCATCTGCAATATTCTTTACACTCGATCACCACACCGCCCGTTTCCTATAGCGGAAGCAGCACCGGTAAAGGAATCGTTGAAAAGATCTTCAATAAACTCGTTAACACCGCGTTAACGGCCAATTTCTATCCCCTTGTAGGTTCTCTACCCCCCAGTCCGGCCGACAGCGGAGTGTCCGACGTCGACAGCAGCAGCGGACACGTCAGTAACGACGAATCTCGTTCCAGATTGCAAACGACGCCTGGTAATTAAAAAAAAATAAAATAAATTAATTAATTAACGGCCGATAAATTTATCCTACTCGTAAATGACGTCACATTCCTCAATTCAAATTGGCAACACTGCTAACGAATATGAGACGAACGAATCCGATTGGTCGTGTACGTGATTACGTAACGTGTCGTATTTGACGTCATTTATCGAGCGATAAGATACCGGCGGAGAAAGTTTCGTATTTTATTTATTTATTTATTTTTTTGGGGGGTAGACGCTAACTTTTTTCTTCCTTTCTTTTCAGGGCCTCCTCCTCCTACCCCCGAATCGCCCAGCCCCACCGGTCTGTCGTATCCGTCGTACTGTCTGCATCCTTCCCTGCAAACTCAGTACCCCCACAATAACGGATGGCGTAAGTTGTTTACTAATTAACTTCTAGCGAGCATGCGCGCGAGAGGGAATCTGAGGGGGGAGGAAAATTAGGTCATCGGCACCGTTCCTCTTCGCGGGAATCGATATTTCTGGGTCAGTGTATCGCGCTTTTCGTTACCATAACAACGCCGACAAAGAAAAGTCGACCCGTGATTGGTCGACGCGACTTCCAAGCGTCACTTGCAGCAGCGAAAGTGACCAGTCATCCGGAGCCGTTGCTATGCCCGGCCGTAATGGCATTTTTCACCCCTCCTTCCTTTTTTTGTGCGGAGCTACCGGAAAGGCGGTGAGTTCACTGACACCGCAAAGGAGGCCAAGGTCGCCGGGCCAGACTTAAAATAATGGATATTTTTGGCAGGTTATTTCAGCAACCGAAATCTGCCGGGTTGACGACTCGTACGCTACGCATCCATTTTTTTTTGTTTTTGTTGTTGTTATTGTTGCGTAGAAACGCGTAATAGCCGCGAGGTTTGAACAATACAAAGCGACGGTCGCTTCGCATGCGCTCGGGCGTAATAACTGGTTCTATTACGCGTTCTGCATTCGGATAATTGTTACTGGACCAAGGCCGAGTGTCCGACAGAGATTTCGATCTGACGGCGACGCGATCGCGCGATTTCTCTCGGCGACGCGCGCCGTTTTACTTGTAGAATTGCCATTCCCTTTCGATATGGCAATGAGCTGGTGGTGGAGCGGGGAAATTCCTACAAAACTTGCTGTCATTTTCTAGGGATATTTCAGAATTTTGGGATAATTTAGACTTTTTCGGAAGATTTTCGGGGATTTCTCGAGCGTTTTTTTTCGAGAACTCCGGTGGTAGTTTGTTAGGCGTCTTGCGGGACCGATTAATCTCCAAATCCCGTTTGGCGGGATTGCCTTCGGGCGGCCCGCAGCGGCGGAAACAGCGAATGAAGAGGAAAGGAAACTCATTGTCTATCTAACGAAACAATTTCCTCTGTTCGGAGAATCACCCCACGAATAGAAACTCATCTTCCTCTTGCCTATCGATCGATTCGGAAACAGATATAGGGCGCATCTCGAGAATCGCGCGCCAGCCTTCAGGTGACGCTTCCCCATTGGTGGAAAGTTTTGATAATCGCGTATGACGCCGCGTCTCGCGCTCGGTCCCGACCTTGAAAGCGGATAGGAAAGTCGGCGTGTCGTTGAACCGAACACGCAATCGACCGAGCGCTACTGATGGCCGACTGACTGAATTGCGCGCTTTGCTTCCCTTTCGGACGTCTTCTCTTTTCCCTTCTCCCCCCCGCTCTAATGGCCGCTGGTAATCTCGGGCGTTCTTTTAATTGCATGGCCGATCCGGACCGAGATTATTTCTCACGCGCCTCTTTACGAGGTCAGTAGGCCTCTGGGCCGAGGAACCCAAGGTCGGACATCCCTGCCCGGGCCCCCGGCTCGCTCCGTTTCCGACAACACCTGGGATGGCGGCGACCGGCTTCCGTTTACCAAGACTCCTCTACCGTTATGAAAAATTCCCAAAAGCGGGGGACGACGTTGCCAATTTTGTGCCTGGCCGATGACGTAACGGTTAGCCACCTTTTCGGGGTGTTACACGGGATGCCCTTGGATTTCTTGGAAACACCGGCTTCACCTCTCAGCGTTTCTAGATTGGCAAGCTTTTTGTCGCCGCCTACTCTTGTTTCCGGCAGGTTGGGGAGTTTTATCTACCCGTACTTTGCTTGGGTAAAGATATAATTTACTAGATTGGCGAGTGCCTTTTTCCTCCTCGCTCCACGCGAATAAATCGTCTGGAAATTAAAAATCACGCACCGCGCGCATCTTTTACTTTTTGGTACTTTTAAAAAACGAAATCGGCCCGCTTTGCGACTGCCATTTACAAAAAAAAAATTCTTTTTAAATCGCCCAAAATCCGCACGTTAAAAAAAATTTATATATTCGGAAAGTTTGAGCTACTTTTGGGCGATTTTTAAAAATTTTATATACATAAACACGTCACTAAATAAATAAATCAAACGATCGCCGTAATTAATCGGGCTAGTTTTTGGCTACTATTAATAATTAGAAACTAAATAATTTGGTATTGTGTAGTTAGAAATCGCCCAAAAACTCGTTATTTACGAAAAATATGCGCGAGTTTTGGGCTATATTTCCCTCGTTTACGAAATAATCTGTCATAACAAACAAAAAATAATAGCCAAACGATTGTTTTTTGGAAAGATCCGTTTCCACGGCGACAAGTAAACGAGTTTTATAAATTTCGACAATAGCCGCATAACGACATAGCTGACCTACATTTTAGCGCGTTTATCGGCTTTTGTGTCGCAACTTCGATAATTCAAAACGGGAGGAGGTTGTGTTTATAAACTTAACACGAGTTCGACTTCTGCCACGTATTATGTATCTGCGGCGTATTATATAAAGGGGAAGGGCCGCCGTCGTCACGTATTTAACGGAGGTGCGCAAATACGGTGGCGCTCCACCCATAATATACCTGTCATCCTTCAACCAGGGTCGTCGACTCGATTAAAAAAAAAAAAAAGAAATTATCTCGTTTGGCATTCGCCGTCGCATTATCGAGAATTTAAAAATAAACGTTACGTAGTCGCGATTCCTAAAGGATTCGTTCTTGCTTTGACCTTCCGATCGGATTGAATGAGGCGGTCAGCGATCTCTTCCAATCGATCGCCATTTTTCAAGGACGTCGTCGTGGAGACTCGTCTGCGATGCGCGAGTCTCGCGCAACCTGTTCAAACACGACCGAATACTCGGTGTGGAAATTTTACTTGTTTTTTCTTTCACTTAAATCATTCTTTAATTCATTAAATAATCGGCACGCGAAGAGGGAAAGTCGTCGTCGTAGTCGTCGCGGACGACGAGCGAAGGGTAAAAAGTAGATAAACTGGTAAGCGGGACGAGTTTGGACCGAGGGGGGTGTAACGGTAAGTTCCCGGATGTGGTACTTCCTCTCCGGGTCACGTGATCCACCTGTACACCTGGCACGCCAGCCGCCGTGTCAATACACTTCCCAAGGTTACCGTTACTCCGGTGCGGCCAGCGGCCCGTTCCGAGCCGGGCGCCATCTGGAGGCGCCGAGCGGAGACTTTACGTAATATTTATTTTATTTTATTTTTTAACTATTCGATTTTTATAAGTTTGACGGACGGTCTCGTCAGTTCGATTACGTCTCGCGAGAACGTCCTCTACGTCACCGGCCGATCCAATAGAACGGCGGATAGCATCTGGTCGAATTCCGCCGTCAAGGTCTCGGTTGCTAAGCGACGGGTGCTATGAACTCGGTCCAGACAGATTTAGTCGTCTGCTTTCTCCCCGTCTTCGCGTGCGCATTTATGGAGAAGGCTAAAAATAACTTTTATTATATCGTAATTATTACCACTATTATCATCATTATTTTTTTTAATCGTAATAATGGTTTTTTGACCGGTGCGTAATTACACGTGATATTATTTCAGATGCAGACATCCACCACATGTACGGAGCCAAGAACCATTTTCGGCCGGGCCAACTTCCCTACCTGGTGTCGTCCAAATCGCAGAACGGCATGGGTCCCTCCCAGCACCACCATCCCTCCGTTCAGTCGCCTCCTCCTCCGCATCACCTGGTCTCTCACCTGCCCCCTCCGTCCTCCAGACCTCAGTATCCGGGCGGACAGACGGCCGGACTTTCGCCTCAGCACTCCAAAAACTACCCGGGACTGCTCCCTCTGGCCCTCGCTCACTCTCCCTCCTCCCCCTTTTCGGTGTCTCCGGGGTTGCAGTCTCCGTCGTCCATCCCCACGTCGGTCATCACGGCCGCGCACGGTCTGGGCCCCGACGACTGCGAGGACGATCTGTCCTGTTACGCCGAAGACTTGTCCTTTCAGTCCAGAGCCAAGAAGAAAGGTGATTGCACGCAATTTTTACTCTATCTTATTTAGTGACGTAGACGATTTTTTTACCTGATAATTAACGGATTTTACCCGTCGACAGGGAGAAAACCCAGAATCTCGGACGGAGGTACGCCGACGGCGGTGAAGAGGAAGAGCAGAGAAGGTAACTTCCCCCCTCCTCTAGGCTTTCCTTTTAAGCCATCGTTCTTTTCCGTTAAGTTTTCTCTCGTTACCTGGCAGGTACCACGACTTACCTGTGGGAATTTCTTCTGAAACTGCTACAAGACAAGGAGTACTGTCCGCGCTACATCAAGTGGACCCACAGGGAGAAGGGTATCTTCAAGCTGGTCGACTCCAAAGCCGTCTCGCGCCTGTGGGGTCTTCACAAGAACAAACCGGACATGAACTACGAAACGATGGGAAGAGCACTCAGGTGGGTGGTGTGCGCGTGGCGCCGGAAGTGCCATTCGAATCCGCTGGGTACTAACCCGGAAATTCTCTGTGCGCAGGTACTACTATCAGAGGGGCATCCTGGCCAAGGTGGACGGACAGAGGTTGGTGTACCAGTTCGTGGACGTGCCGAAAGACATCGTGGAAATAGACTGCACGGGAACATGATATCCACTTTTCCCCGCCATCCGAAAAGGGGACGGAGTGCGAGATCTCGAAATGGTCGGAAGGAAGAAGAAGAAACAGATGGCCCGTTCTATATTTTTTATATATTTACATAAAGGACTAGTTTGTTAAAAAAAAAAAAGTAATCCACTTAATTCGCGTTCCGACCGGACGGAGCGCCCAGCGTATTATATCGAAGATATTTATTTTTTCACGTACTAAAAACACGTTGTTGACTCTCTCTCATATTCTCTCTCGATGCGAGAACTTTCGAATCGACGACGACAGAGAAGAAAGAAAGAAAAACTTCCAAGTTCTGTCTTCTAGAAAGCACCCCGCAGAGACTCGGAAGTCTCTGCTCCGCCGTGTGGTACTTTCGCAGCCTTGCATTTGTGTGATATGTATCAATATTTTTGTCGGTAAAAGGACTAAAAAAAATCTCCGAAAAGTGATCTTTTCGATGCCTTAAAAGCACAATTTCCGGTCGAAGGAAACCGGTTATTTAAGACGTTTTTTCTTCTTTTTTTTTTAATTGTTCGAAGAAACAAAGTAGCCCTCGGTTTCCGCTAGACGGCGTTACAAAAAAAAATTCAAAAAGAAAAAAATGGTAGTGACGAGGGAGGTGTTTGATATTTATCGGTCTGTGATCACGAAAGCAAATTGTTGACTCGTATTTACCGGAGACCGCGTTCCTAGTTGGGTCTCGAACTTAAGACACTACTAAAAACATCGGTAATTCCGCAGGTACCTGATGCGCGCGCGCGTGGTCGCAGCGCGCGGGTCGTGTTTCTTTTTTTGGATCTCAAATTTTGGGAGCATTTAGGGCTTAGTACCGAAAATCGTTTTAACACTTATAGAAAATCTTATATATTAAAACGTTTGAAAAGAGAAATTTACCGTTTCGGAAATATTTTTATTGTAAATAGGACTAACCGGCTCCGGGCGCGCGCTGGCGCGTCGAGGCGGGAAGGGGAGAAAAATAAATGTATATTTGTAATACACTAGCTACTGTATATTGCAGAGGAAAAAAAAAAATATTAAATAAAACTGTGGATGTTGGAATTTATATCGATACGTGTTGCGTCGATATCGTTTTTTTGCACGTTACGTCGAACTATTTTATTACGTCAGAGAATATATCCTGGCCGTTTGTGTTTTGGTATAACCTGTACACAATAAATAAATAAAAGAAAATAAAAACTGTCGGTGAGAATCGTCGCACTACTGGCGAGACCACGAAACGGTTAGTGCTTTTTCTTTTTTATGTTGTTCTTTATTTACTGTATGCAGTTGTTGTGAAAAACTCTAAAAAATCATGCTTGTAAATATTCCAAATAATAAAAAATGGTCATCTATTATTATTATTATTTTGTTTGTTATAAAAATCTTTAAAATCTAATTTTTTAAATAAATGATATATGTATAAAAAAACTAAATCAATTACAATTGTCTTCTTAAACGTTTAGTGATAAACCTACACTTTAATCTACGGGGTCTCCCAAATGTCTCCCCTAAGGCAACGCGAATCGAGCCCGCCGGTTGCCCAAGAAATAAAACCGTCTAAGGCTCGGTGGTTCTTGCCCCGCCGATGGACCGGCTGCCGTGCAGAGTTCTGGGTTTTCTTACTGTGTCTGACATCCTATGTGGAAACTGGATTCTGTTTAGAAGTCCAATAGGAGTTAACCCGTTGGCAGATTGCCCGCGTGTTCCGTTGCCTTACTCCCTCAAATCCAATGACACAAATCTTAATGTTGACATTTTAATGTTTTGTGAATAAAGTTACATTTTGCCTTTGTAAATATGGAAACCTTTGAGACACCCCGTATTGTTATCGCAGAGAATTCGCTGCCGTGCCGGTGTAACATTTACTGGAAAGCGTGGATCGATAAATTTTGTCGGTTAATGTGCCGCGAACTGGCTGTGAATCAAACGCGTACCGCATACGGTTATATAGTAAGAAGTGTCGTCTGTATTGTAAATGTCACTCACCTCTTGTGCGATGCCTCCTCTGTAATCGAAGGATTGCGGGTTGCGAGGGACGGTGGTGGCCCGGCAAGTTTCTCCCATACCTCGTTGCTCCGTAAGATGAGTTTTCGTATTCGTTTAAGCTTCCGTCGTGTTGCCGAATTCCCATTTGGCATTCCGTACCGTCATATTACGGTTCGTGAAACCGTGTAAGAAATGAAGCCGAGCCTAGACGCTTAGGTAGCAAAAAACAAAAATGCTTTATTTGGCAACACTTAATTACAGATCGTATAAAATCCAAATTAGTTAAGTGTCGAAATCCATCGTACAAAATACATAAGTATTTTAAATAATGCAGTGTCATATTGTGGGAAACGATGAGGTATCCGTTGTCAAATCTCCAGTAGAAGATACACGAGAACGGAATTACCCGATACAAATATATATATGCACAATGACAGAGTAGAATGATAAGAAAAAGTAATGCTACCACTCACAGATTATTATGCTTGCGACCAGAAAAGAAATTATCTTTAGTTGAAATTGAGAATAGGAAATTCTCTGGATAGAGGAAGCAGAAAAGGATTTGATGTTGCAATACAAGTAAGAAAATAATAAAATTTCTGTATCCAAGCCGACAGTACATTGTCAGAAAGAATTAATTGTATTAATTCTTTCTGACAATGTACAGAATTAATGCAACTTTTGTATTATTTGGCAATATGAGTATATAGTTGTTGGAAACTTTATGTACCGACAATTTGACACTTAATTTGTGACAGTGCCTTTGATTGTAAAACATTTTTGTGGATAAATGGAGAAAATTTACTTTTCCTACAAATTTTGTACATAAGTTGCAACAAAAATAGTGTTTGTTCCAATTTATGCACAGAATTTGTGGGCAAACTGTGATTTAGATCCGGTACAATTCCGTATTTTGAGGACCCATCATGGTAATTAAAATAAATTTTTAATTGTGTATGACATTTGTTTAGTAAATGAAATTTTCTGCACAAGCAGTAATGTTTTAAAAATGAAACAACCAAAGACAATTTGTTCTTTGAGAGTCTTAAAATGCAAAGGATAGAATTTTATATAGAATACCGTCAACTGCCGAGAAAGCAAGACATTCGTCTCTCTCGCCGTTAAATTAGTATTCATAAACTCTTAATTTTTTGAAACAGAAGAGATGAAAAAAGCTCCTCTGATCACAAGCAAAAATTATTTATTAAAATGAGAAAATGTGCGATAGACTATTCTTTCGAAAATAATGCAAAATGGCAGAATTTCACACAATGCGTAAATTAGAGAGAGAGCAAAGATGTCCCCATACTCTTTCATGAGTCCCCAGCCCCATACTCTTTAATGTCAAATGTCAAAATTCAACAAAATCCATTTTGCATTATCGTAGAGTGCAATGTAAAATAATTAGCATAACAATGCCAGTGAAGTAATGTTTTTTGAGTTGTTGCAACAGGTTAAAATTTGTTTTGACTTTGCTGAAACTGTTATGCCAATCACTCCACATTACGCATTATTCTAAAATTAATTTATATTTAATTTTAGAAATATGAAAAGAAATGCTAAAACTAAATATTGTATTATAAGTGATTAGCGATGTGTTGGCAGCAAAAGAAATTAAAAGTTACATTTTTGTACAGATGGTCTAATGGATTACCTATTTCTAAAGCATGCAAACTATGTCATTGTAATTAATTTGCACACTGTCTTTAGAAGATGTAAATAGTATATTTTAAAGAATGAATATAGAAATGAATAACAACAATCTAAATACAGAGTTTTCCTAAATTAGTTCCATAGTATCCAAGATCAGCAAGTTTCTCGATATTTGGGTCTTTCTTTGAGTACTTGTCTACAATCTAACGGCTGTAAAAAGTGCTTTTAAAAATCGACTCCATTCTCAGGTTCGGAATGTACTCTGTCAGACTTCTGAATGTACCAAATCAGAATTGATGATGGATGCTGCCCACAATTTTTGGTTAAAATTTGTCGGCAGCATCCTTCTGGATTCAAAAACAATCAGAGAGGGGTTAAAACAATTTTCTGTGAACAAATGTGTAATGTACTGTCGACCTGGATAAGGATGTAAGGCATAGGTGGGCGAACAATAGATGGAGTTCAAGAAATGCATCATGTACATTTTTTCCACAAGGATATGCAAAGGACACCATCTAGATTTCTCCCTTTCGATCTGCATGGGAACTGAAATCCACATTCGAAGCTGCCATGCGGCAGATATGGCCATCAATGTGGAGAAAATATAGAAGGAAATAATTATTACATGAATACATTGCAAAATAAAGATGTTAACTCCTGGTTACGAAATATGTCATTTAGAAAGACTCTGTATTTACTATCGACACTAACAACAAAGTAATTTTTAAAAATATACCAGTTTGGAGTTCTGGAGATTTGCAAAGAGTTACTCTCGTATTCACCGGTTACTCCTTCTGCCACCGGCATGTTAAACAAATTCAATCTTTAAAAAAATAACAAAATTGTTAGAATTGAAAGAATATTTAAAATATTTACATTAGTTACTTTTATCTACAGTTTTGTTTAATATAAAAAAAAAAAAAAATAATAATAAATTGAATCATAAATTTGTAATTTTAATTTATGATTGTTGTTATCCACTGAAATATGCTGTACAATGATATGAATTTCAAAATTATGAATTTGGTTCAAAAATGAATTAACAATCCGTAAATAAAAAGCTGCTCATAATTTAATTATTTAAATCACAAAATATATATATTCTTTATAATTATTTTATAATGTTAATTCCACTTCTTCCACTCCATTCCGTCTGGTGGCTTGACTTCCACTCTCTTCTCAGACACTTCGTTCCAATTCGTACTCAAGACTGTTCCGCTAGACTCCATCTGCATTAAAATTTGCAAATTAATTTCGTTTTTATCACGTAAATTTACAAATAATATACTAACAAAAGATTTGTTCATGGCCTTCTTGACTTCGTCGGATCCTTCGGAGTAAATTTTCTGAAACAACTGGTTGAGTGCAGCTTCTCCCTCTAATTTTTCTTCGGCTTCTTCTTTCTTGATGTCTACGACAATTTTGTCCCAGTCCTTCTTTTCCGGGCGTGACGAAGGATACTTGCTGGTGTCGCACTTGACATTTGATGAGTCTATTAAATAAATATATTTTATCAAATGAAAACTTTTGACTGCATAACCCTAAATCGATTCAATTTGTTTTTAACATTATTTATGAATGGAGAAAAGTCCTAATTATGCTATAAGTATTTTTCTTTCTGCCACATATTAAAAAAAAATTTTTGACAGAACACACATCCAGTTTACAACTACATACAAGAGCAATAACGTTAACTCCTCCAAAAAATCTTACTCCACATGGATATTTGCTCTTGTAAAATCATGTGTTCACCATATTTGCCACACACAGGTTGAAAAAAAAAAAAAAATAAAGACTTTTATAAGTTTTTACTTTGTCTATTTTCAAACGTGGCTCATATTACATATGGTTCTATCTGAATTTGCTTTGTGAAAGGCTCATCTGGCCTAAACAGAATGACAGTAATTACATTCACACAAATAAATTTCAATGATAAAAGAATTTAATGTTAACTATGTTTTAAAATTGTAAACAATAAAATTAACAATGGATAATTATTTTAGAAAACTACAAGGGGCTCTAAATTGTTTACACACAATGGCAGAAGCTCCCCAATCCCTTTCGTAATGCTCTTTGCATTACAAAAGGTATTGGGCGTAATGCTCATTGCAATTCGTAATAATTCTTCACACAGACAATATTAGTTCCGCATATATTGAGTAAATAATATTAAAACATTTAATAAAAAATAGTTGATGGTAAGACAAAAGAAAATGCTGCAATTTAAAATAATGTGAAGTAAATTAATAAAAAAAATTGCTTTCCAGTCATTGATAATACCATTTAGATCACTACAAAAAGGAATAAATTGTGTCAGACAATGAACAATAGAGAAATGGCTATACATAAAGGAGTGCACTCATGCTAATACAAGGGTTGATCGAAAACTAAGGTTATAAGGCCACTATTCCTGGAGTTTCGATTGTTAGAGAGAAATGAGAAGCATGCAATAATTCCAATATGTGCTGTTGAAAACTGTGCAGAGTTTCAGCCACCCGCCACGTACAGCGCTAGTTGTAGGTAAACACAAATGGCAACTCGTTTGGAAAACTGGTCTCGTGAAGAAATTCGCTCAGTTATTCGATTTTTGTGGGCGAAACATGTAACCACAGCTGAAATTCATCAGCAGCTGGTAGAGGTTTATGGAGAGACTGTAATGTCTCGTCAGCATGTCACAGAATGGTGTTGGAAGTTTGCGGCCGGTAGAGAAAATGTCACCAACAAGGATCGCAGTAGCCGACCCAGCATGGCATCAACAGATGTCAACACAGCTCGCATGGAGAAGTTGATTCAGAACAACAGGAGGATTACATTACCACATATGACAGTAGAATTGGGAATGTCATTCAGAAGTGTTCATCACATTATTCATGATATTCTGCAGTACTGGAAAGTTTGTGCCCAAGTGGGTTCCACGAAATCTGTCCAACCAACACAAGGAGAAGTGCATGGGGGAAGTCTGCAACTTTTGCTATGGTTCTCCACAGAACAGTTTTCTTCACTGCATTGTCACGGGTGACGAAACATGGATCCACCATTACATCCCCAGCAGTAAGCAATCGTCAATGGAGTGGATACATACCTCCTCTCCAAAGACAAAGAAGTTTAAGGTGACATTATCCGGTGAAGGTGATGGCCACAGTGTTCTGGGACAGCGCGGTGTCATACTCGTGGAGTTTTTGGAAAGAGGGCACACAGTGACCACTGACCTATGCTGTGAGACTAACATGATTGCGTGAAGCAATCAGGAGGAAATGGCCAGGATTTCTCACCAAGGGCTTCATCTTCCTTCATGACAATGCACGACCTCATACAGCCCAGAAGACCACCACACTGCTGAAGCAGTTTCACTGCGACATCATTGACCATACTCCCTACAGCCCTGACCTTGCTCCAAGCGCCTTTCACTTGTTTCCTCACTTGAAGGAGAACCTAGCAGGACGATGATTCGCTTCTGACGAGGAAGTGAAACACTTCACGACAGCTTGGCTGAACACGCAAGGTCAGGAATTTTACCAGGAGGGAATTTTCAAACTCATCACACAAAGTGACAAGTGCTTAAACTGATATGGAGACTATGTCAAAAAATAACCTAATGTATGTACTAATCAGTTAGCTGTATTGGTTGTATGAAATAAAATGTACACTTTTCACTGCAGGCTTTGTAACCTTAGTTTTTGATCATCCCTTGTACAAACTAATTACTGGATGGGATAGTTCAGGTTAGTGAAGTATTTCAACCAGCAGGGTCATACAGGATACAAAGTCTAAGCCACTAAGTTCCACCAGATAGGAAGATTTTACATTTAAGTAAAAAATTACAGTCCATTTAAATTCTCAAGCCTCTAGAACTTACAAATAAGACTAAATAAAAAACTGTTTTTTCACAATTGTGTTTATTTTACTATTGAATCAAAGAAGTTATACAAAAAACTGCAGGCAGCCTCACTCTGGCAGGTATCTTTTATGTTCTACTATGAAGTGTTTATCAGTATTTTTAAATATATGTATGAGTCTTTGTGGAAGTGATAATAGTGTCTTTCTGTTGTTTCTGAGGATATTTTGACCCATTTATCCTCAATTAGAGCCTCTAATCAATGTATGGATGTTGTCATTGCATGTTTCTTTTCAAAATTCTCCAAAAATTTTTCTATCAATGATAAAAGGTGGCCAAGGAAGAATATCTACATTGTGTTTTTTGCCATTCAGTAGTTACTTTCACCATATGAGGCTTGGCATTGCCTATTGAAGTATCAACCGTTTTGTCCCTTTTTGGCACAAAACATCAAGATTTCTTTGAGAATTTTAATGTAACTTTGATTTTTATTGTTCCATGATTTATTGTTCTCATATATGTAATTTGTGAATGCCACTGGCTGAAATACAACCCCCTCCATTACTTCTCCATTAATAATGAAACTTATCATAACAAACACTAAATATAGATTTGTAACGTAAGACCTTTTTCCATTGTTCATTACACCATTTCATATATTCTCTTGCCCACAGCGCCCTTCATCATTTAGCTACCTTTTGAGAAATGGTTTTTTCTAGCTGCATAGAACTTAAACTACAATCTTTTGATGCAACAGTGTATACTTGACAGTGAAATGTCTACTTGTAGATGTGTCTTCATCCACACTTACATCTGCCATCCCAAGTGTCAATTTTTAGAAACATGACATTTCAAGATACAAAGATGTAATTCTCTTCTGACCAGGTCCTTACCCCGGGTAAATATCACCAGTATTTTTATCTCTATTAGGTTATCCTTTTGTCCCTGGAAATTGCAATTCCTGGAAAACTTTCTGCTCAGAGAAGTTATTTCTGTATCTGGTTACCACCTGTGGATGCAGCTCTAAACTCCAGAGTTACAGCCAACATTTTCCTCAAATGCAACTAATCAAAACTTATTTCTATTGATTTCTATTTCTTTTTTTTTATATAAAACAGCCATATTTAGACTTTTACATCTGATTAAAGTTCTATGCTTAGACTTTTTATACAGAAAAAGAAGCCTGAAAGGCACAAATACATTACTTTTAAATGAAAATTTGGCACATATACTTATATTAAAATGTGTAGCACATTCATGTTACAAATTTATCATTTTTAAAAAGTAATCTGCCATTTTTATTTGTTTAAGGCTAGAACATTGCTAAAGAGCAAACAAAACTGGTGCAGATTAAGAGAAGTCCAAATTAGCAAGACAAATACCTTATATGACCATCAGTGGCATGCGGTGACATTTGATGATAGGTAAGCTGTGCTGGCCCTGGATAGAATCATTGAAAGCATTATACGAAGTTTTTGGTGTGCAGCATCCACCAGCTAAACCGTGAGGTTGGTGCTCTGTAAAGCACATGCACAAATGCGTATAATCTGGTTGCTTTACACCATTCAAATATTTTCACTGTTGAAGCTGTCCCATATTCGACAATACTGTGCTTCCATATTAAGAATATGCATATACATATTTATATTTGAATATACAATAGCAATCTTATCATTTTTTCACATGTAGTATGAAAATTTGTAATAAGATACACAATGTGGTTATAATAAAATATTAATTTTAATTAATTCAAAGTACGTTAAAATTATGAAAATAATCACACAATATGTATTTACACAGTATTTTAGAAAATAAAGGGAGCAGTGCTTCCACAGCTTCCATGGACAGTGCGCAACTAATGACCAACCATCCAGTATTAAGGAACTTACCAATAAATGTTCTCGTTGTTGAAGAGTTGTTGAAGTACTTAGAGTGCTTGGTCATGTCCGAATACAATATAAACATGAGATGGTTTAGAAAAAAAATGCTTGTCCAAGTGTGTAAAATATAATAGAACTACATATGTAATTTTTCATTTTAACTGATTTTGCTTTAATTTTAATAAAAGTTATTTTTCATTGAAAAATTTATAGAAATGTTCTTTCTAAGATAAGAAACACCAGATCAAAAAGTTGCTTTAATAGAAAATAGAGAAAACTAAAAACTGCTCTATTAAATTCCTAAAACACAGTAATTAAATAATTTGAATCTGATTTTTATAACTATCAATTACAAAAAATGTATTCATAATAAATTTTTAGTACACAAGTTGTTCTGTTAACTGAATATTGATTAATTAAATTTACATTTAATCTATATGTATAAAAATTAAATTTTTGAATTGTTTGATAGTTGTTTTATATGAGCTGCACTTTGGACACTTGATATATAAGGTTATTATAAATCATTGTAGCAATAAGATACATTTCATACCTCCCATATTTCAACTACTGTATTGCTGTTGTGGATGGAAATGTGTTTCCCATAATTTTAGTTTCAGTGCTGGGAATGAGAAAAAATTACAGAATGCCAGATCTGGACTGTACATTGGGTATGGGATGCATAAGATGTTTTTATTGGCCAAAACTCAGTTGTTATGTTATCAGCATGCAGACATACATTGTCATGGTATAGCTACCAATCATTGGCATCAAGATTGAGATGTTTCCTGTAGATGTGAGCCAACAATGTATGACAGAAGAACTGTGACAAGTATTTCTGTCTAGAGACTATTGTATATGGTGGTACAGTACATGTTGGTACACTACTCACTTAAAGAACAAGATAACTACTGTATATCAGCATTAAATAATTTTTATTACTTGTCATTATTGCAAGCACTTTCAACATTTTATAAATGTCATCTTCAGGTAAAGAAGAAAATGTAATTTAGGAACATAAGAATAAAGTAACTAATTAGTAAGTGAAACTTTAGAATAAGTAATAAAAATCATTTAATTAATGCTGATAGACAGTGGTTATCTTATTCTTTAAGTGAATAATATTTTGTCATGATGAACCTAGTCATTATTTTTATGATACACTACTCCTTGGCAATCAAATCATTACCACACAAATCCTGTTTATTCTCAGAATCAAAGCAATATAGCTAGGTTTCATCATCAGTGATTGCTGATTATAGAAGTGTTATCCAGATCAACCACTAGATATTGCAACTCTTGGCAGACTTCCATCTGAACGTGCTTTTGCTCAGGCATCAGAAGCTGGAGAACCCATCAAGAACAAATGCACTTCATATGCAGACAGTTGTGCAAAACATTCCCATCCAGGAGATGTTCAACATATCAGCAAATTCATCAATTGTAGTTTGATTCTTCTCAAATGATGGCACTAACAGTGTTAGAGTTCTTCAGTCAACATACTTCACAGGAGTCTGTAGATCTCTGCTTAGAGTTTGTTTCCCAGCTTTCAAAAAATGCCTTGAACCATCAAAATACTGTGAATTGAAAAAAGCTTCTTCACTTTACACTGTTTCAACATTTCATAAATGTTATAGCTGTTTTCTGCAAGTAAAAACAAATTTTTAAAAGTATTGNAATTCTGTATGAAAGAATGAACGAAAAATATTCTGAATAATTTTTTGGACCGAATCTTATAATTTTGAGTTGTTTTAAAATTTCATACCATTTTTGATGTATGTTTGATATATACAATAATATAAAAAGTGACACACAATAATCTATTCAGGATGACTCCAATGTCTACATTAACTCATACAACACCAAATTTCACTCAGTCTACAAAAATTTTACTTCCAGAATTTTTCTGAGATGCATTCCTCCCATCTTCAGCAGAATCATACACATTACAAAGCAATGGCCAAAATACCTATAACTTACATTAAGTAGGTATTTGAAGAAGTATAATGAAAGAGTTGTATTTAAGAAAAATAACAGTTTTCACAATATGGTGAGGAATGAGAAAGATCCTTTTGAGAATGTGCAACAGTATATATGGTAAGAATGGAGAGAGGTAATGTATTGTACATAGAATCTACTTTGAGGAACTTAAGAGAGATTTGAACGTAAGATAGATGTAATGGCAAAGTAAGCTCATGTTTAGCACAAGATGTATATAACAAGGAAGTATGGTATGGGATGAAGCAAGAACAGTTTACATGAAAAACATGTTTATGAATTTGAGAATGGCAGATCTGTATTTATCTATTAAGCATGATAAACAATGTTGTAAATAAGAATGATGCTAATATATCTTTTGTAAAAAAGGGCTGGCGAATTTACACTTTAATAAAAATATGTAAAAGAGACTAAAAATGTCTTCACTTTTCGCTATGTCCAAGACATTTTTAGTCTCTTTTATGTATTTTTATTAAAGATGCTAATATTTATTCAGAGATTTGGAGGGCTGTAATTAGTAATAGGAAGGAAATAAGAAGTAATGAGGAATTTAAGACATTGTTAGGATAAAGTAAGAATATGAAGGAGTGACATAAATGTTGGTGAGAGTTAGTGATGTTAATAATGTAATAATGAATGGAATAAAAGTGGCGTTGAAACATTGAAATATTATTAGTTGGAGAATCAAAATTTCACTGTACTATGAGAAATTCAGTAAAAAAAATTTGAAAATGATGTGAAGGTTAACTGATTTTTAGTTTCAGTTTTTGAATGTTTCTGTGGTTAGTTGGAAAGTTTGAATTTACATTACTATGAAAACAGAAGAAACTATTTCAAACATTTAAAGGTGTTTGGAAAAACAAAGCTTTGGAAGTTAATGATTTTGGCAAATAAAAAATAATTTATTTTTGAATTTAACTCTTACATATTATTTTGTTTGAACTGAATGGAATTTAAAGTTCATATGGCTATAAATTTTATATCTTTAAATTTTATTTATAAATACATAGAGAGTATGTTTTTCTTACCTTTGATGGTAAAATCCTGTGTGTACTGCGTTCAGGAACTATGGGATATGCCAGATCCAATTCTATGTTATATTCAGAACTGCTTGGAAGTTTAGCAGAAAAACTTAACTAAAAATATTTTTTTAAAAATAAATAAATTTATTTATTTATAAAAACAATTCTCTTGACATGAAAAACAAAAATACTTACAGTGGATTCAGTTAGTTCTACTTTAACAGCTTCTTCTTTCATATTTTTGAGTAGAATGGTAATTACAACAAAAGCTTCTGTTTGATACCAGTCATATCTATGTTATAATTAAATTTCTTTTAAATATCTTCAAAGTTTTAAATGACAAATTTGATACAGAAAAATTTTAAGCTTTCATAATATAGATTAGTATTTTAATTCTATTAAATGGTTTTTTGCTAAACAAGTGTGTATAAAAAAAACTTCTCAAAAATCAAACTTGCTTATTTTTACAATATGATGCTTCAGCTGGTGCCACAATTATTCAGTTTTTCGAAGCTGAGAAATATTTCCAACATTGTTCTCTTTGCTGACATAATGGACTCAGAAATCCTCTAGCATGGAAACTGTATCTGTTGCATAATGTGCAGCAATGTCTGGCCAGAAGACAGGCCAACTAAGTAGGGTTTCTTGAGTAATAGCATCCGTCCCTTCTTAATATACTTCTTTGTTGATGCAGATGCAAGAGGTGGTATGAATGCTTCAAAACTTCCCTTTGGACCAACTGCTTCCTAAATCAACATTTTTTGAGATTTTGCATGATGTTTAAATTTTATCTGTTGATTAACCTCAATCCAATCCTTATAATAGTATGTATTGTTCCCAAAGAAGCCACTTTCATCAAAGGTAAAATACAACTCTTCATCCATAACAATGCCCTGTCCATTTGAACTTGAAAATTGTTCTTGTGCATTTTTCACACCAGTGTCTTTTGCATTTTGATTTTTTTTTTTTTTTTTTTGTATATTTGGCTGACTTTTGCTTCCAAAGGATGTCTTCCTTAACTAAAATGTTTTCAACATACCGATAAGCTATTTTGAACTTTCTTCCAAGTTTTCTTAGTGATTGTCCAACTTTTTCAATTGCCTCTCTTTCCAAAGACTCCCTTTTGCTATCTCTCATTTTCTCTTTCACCAATTCCTGGACATTTTCCAGCCTTTATAGAAAGGCTGGAAAACGATGACGCCAATTCCACATCTACAAGACACATAACTGTATTTCCCTTTTCTCATGTTATTTGTGGAATTCATAAACTACAATTCTTTGCTCTTCATCAAGTTCTTCTATTTCATTTACATTTGTAATATTGACACCATGTCAACATGAATTTAAATGCATGGAATCTGAGCAACAATCTATACTAGTATATACTAAAATTTATTTTTAAAAAAGATAACAGATATGCATGCCAAAATCGCTCAGTTTACACACCTATATTGTCATTTTTTTAATTCTTATATCACTAAAAATCTTAAAGAATATTTTGCAATTAATATTAATTAATTTAAATTATGTTTTTTTTAATAATTTTTTTATTCAAAAATTTATTTATGTCTGTAATAATAAAACTGCTGGCAGCACTAAACAGCAAATGATTACTTTGCTGTAATGTAAGATTTTGAAATGATCCTGTTTTACACAATTTCTTTAATTGTCTAGTCTGTCTATAGAATGAATCAACATGAATATTAACCAATGAGCACCAGCCATTGATCATTTAGTCGTGGCAAGTTACTTCAGGTTTCTTCCTCATTTGTTAAACATGTTACCAATATAAACAGTGTTATGGAGGCTTCGCGTTCTGGTATTGGAATATGAGGAAATTCACTACAGTAGTTGTTAAATGCATATTTCTTTACAATTAATACATGCTATAAAAAATTAACATAATTAATGCAAAAGTTATTCCACTATCTAGTGAGAGAAAATAAAATAAAATTCACATATTGCATGATATATTAAGTGAAAACTGCTGATTGGTTTAACTGAAGCGACATCACGTGTGAAGTTGCTCTCAAATCAATTCTTTCCACAGACAGACTAGTTAATTAAGGACAAGCGTAACTATCTCTCTAATGTTTAAAACTTATAATCATCAGAATGATCTGCTCACTTGCCAAATTGATTAACTCCAAAAAACAAAAAGTAGAAAAATTGATAATATAAATTATTTTTAAACTTTAAATTTAAATAAACATTGTAAAATGTATTCTTATACTAGTTATTTCTAATTTTATATATCGTTACATTAAAGTTATGCTTTAATTTAACGATATATAAAATTAGTTACGTGAAAAATGTATCAATAATAATAATAACAACTATATCAAGGATTTAAATAGTTAATTGACTTGGCCTGTGGATGGCTCATATATAGATTCATGTTTTCACAGATTGTGAATGGGATGGTTAACTCATATTACTCTATGGATGCACAGAGTAATTCTGATTACTGATATTAATGCACACACTGTTTATTAGAAAATTATGGGAATAATAGTATAAAGATTAGAAATAATTTTCTAATATTTAAAATTCTTTATTATATATGATGTAAATTTAAAATATATTTAATAATTATTTTTATAATTTTACCGTAATTTAGACTTTGAAGTAGAATCACTTATTTTAGAAGCTGATTCTTCTGATTTGACATTGGAAATCTCAGATGCATTTTCTTTCTGGATATATATGTATGGAAAAAAGAAAAATAGATTATATTAATATTAATGTAAATTTTTATATGAAAAGCTATAATTTAGCAATTTTAGATTTTCATATTTTAATTTTCAATGAATATTAAAACAATTTAACATCACTATGTAACAATAAACAGGCTACAGACTTTGATGATTCTAATAAAATATATTAATGATTTTAATAACTCTAAACTTGATTAGTTTACAGTAATTATGATCCATCAATTTGAAATTAGAATTGCTTACAAATATATTAAGGAAAATAATTTAGATATTATAAATTTTATAATTTTAGCAATATCTTTAATTAAAACCTTTTTCCATTCATTTGAAGTATTATAAACAAAAAGTTTCAAATTTTACAAATTTCTTATCATATTAAATCTTAAAACATAATTTACTTATATAATATTGTCATATAATATTTCTGTAATTTGGATATTTTTTATTTTGAAAATTAAATTTAAAATTAATGTACAGTGGTGCCTCATTCTTCAAATTCGCTTTGAGGCTTATTTTAAACTTTTACAGAATCAAGTTAAAATGTCTTCAAATAAAAAGCATATCATGCATATTAATTACAATTTATGCAACAATGTTCCTACTCAAATTTGTTTTAAATTCCACAATTTTCCCTGACCAACTTTGCACATATTCCCTGTCCCTTACAGTATGGCACATTAACAAATCCTGTATAACCCGTGTACAAAAGTATAAATTTATTAAATTTGTTCCTTAATAAATTTCCCAAACTTTATAAAATATTAATAAACTGGAAAAAATTCAAAAACTGTTTTGTTACACAATCAAAATTATTAAAATGAAAAATGATATAATAATTATAATTTAAATAGTATTATTTATTTATCATTTTTTCATTAGTTCATTTACATTGCTCTAAAATTTAAGTGGTAATTGTGAGGAATTTGGAGAGTTAAAATATTAAAACAAATTTTTTTAATCAATGCTAGATTATTAAAAGTATTACAGAATTTTCTCTCAAATTCATAATACTTCATAATTAATACAGCTGTTTTAAAAATTGATATTGCCATATGTTATATTTTGGACTTAATTCAATACCCCACTGTTTTGCAATGCTCTCCTCTCTGTTGCATTTTATAATTATTCTTGACTTAAGCAATTAATATTAATTTTAAAATTAATCCACACTACCAATAAATGTCTGGAATAATTCCTTGAACATTAAAAAAAAAAAAAAAAGACACAATATGATCGCTATATATAAGATCTAATTTTGAGTGATTTTAAAATATGATCTCACAATGCATTAGAAAAATAAGTTGTGTGTGTTAAATTTGACTTACTAATTAAATCTAAAACTGTAAAACAAGTGTAAAAATTTAAATTAGTTCATTTGATATGGTTGTGAAAGATTTAACTGCTTAAGTACATGGTCTTTAGGTATAGTAAAATAAAACTGATAAATAATATTTGCACATTCTTTACATTTCTATCAGACACACTCCACTTATTAAGTTGACATTTCACTAATAATTTTAATATTCTATTATCAACAGTGTATCTTACTCACATGTCAACATTAAAAACCTTAAAAATTCAGCCTTTTTATTCACTTTTCTAATGTTTTCAGCCAGTTTGAATGGCCTTCCTCAGAAACAGAAAAATCGAATGATTCCAATTTCTATAATGACATTTGTTTTGGAACTTTTTAAACTTTGAATTTTCTTAGATGTCTAGTGCGCAAGCTTGTACATACAGAATTACAATCTATATTGGTTACTTGTACCAATATACACATAAAATTAACACAACTGCTAATATAGAGAAGGCCACCATTGTGCCTGCTTCTTTAACTGTGCCTCCCACAACCCAGCAAGCTATAAAATAGCAGCATTCCGGGCACTTATAAAGACAGCATACACACACTACAGCAAACCACAAGACAGATTTAAAGGATTTGATCACATCAAAGAACTAGCAAGGCAGTGCAGTGTCAGCCAGAATACAATAAAGTCATTATTAACAAAAGAAGACTAGATGATAATGAAGATAATGAATATAAACAAGAAATAATAAAAGAATGCACTGTAATGGAATACATGGCATCTCTAAGCAATATTTACAAAGAAATAGGAGCAGCATAGAAAAAAAATATTTAAAAGGAATCCAACAGTATACTAGATGCTATGCACAGACAAGGAAGACAGACAAGAGCCTGATTCCAGGAATATGTAGAATACCAGTACAAGACAGAAGGTGACAAAAAAGTACTATATTACATCAGAGACACAGGAAGGCCATTAAAAGAAAGGTTAAAAAAGCATAAAAGGAACATGCAGAACAAGCAGCCAATCACCGCACTAGCAACATATCCTATGGAAGATCTGACAGAAGTCATAGTGGATTGAGAAAGAGCTAAAATAATACAAAAGATTCAGAACAAGAGACACCTGAAATATGTAGAAGAATGGCAGATACACAAGACAAACCAGGAAGGATTAGCAATAAACTTCAGAGATTCGAGTAAAGTCTCAGTGGCTTGGAGAGCAAGCATAATATGAATATTCTATTATAAAAAAGGATAAACAGTTAAAGAAGCAGGCACAATGGTGGCCTTCTCTATATTAGCAGTTATGTTAATTTTATGTGTATATTGATACAAGTAATCAATATAGATTGTAATTCTGTATGTGCAAGCCTGTGCGCTAGACATCTAAGAAAATTCAAAGTTTAAAAAGTTCCAAAACAAATTTGTTATAGAAATCGGAATCATTCAGTTTTTCTGTTCCTGAGGAAGGACATTCAAACTGGTCAAAAACGTTAGAAAAGTGAATAAAAATGCCACATTTTTAAAGGTTTTTATGTCAAGGTGTGAGTATTAGTTGAGTGCAGTTAGAGAACAGTGTATCTTTAGTTAAACTGTAAGAGAAAAATTAAATTACAGAAGAGCGTTGTTTATCCGAATCAATTGGGGACTGGGGTTGTTCGGATAACTTATTTTTCAGATAACCGATTATGTACGAAAAAATATATTAACCTATCCCATGTTGAAATTTTTCTCCGTTGCATGTCGCTTCGTGTTGAATTTTCGTCAATGTTAAGCCTAATGTAAACTTTTTAAAATAATAATTGTGGCTATTGTATCGTTAAAAATGATTTCTTTATGTTTTACAAATGAAATAAATACATTGAAAAATATAAAAACAAATATAAATTATACTTTAGGCCGACTGAAATTCTTTTGGATAAACGACGCTCTACTGTAATACAACTTTTGATAAATTGGAAGAATTGCATGCCTTTAAGGACAAAATACCCCAATGGCATCCCTGTGTTTCTCCAGTGGACAAAATAAAAGAAAATTTTTAATAATAAAAGAATAAAAGAAAACTTGGCAGTCTCCCCAGAGTAGAATTTAATTAATTTATATATATATAAAATATTAATAAGTGTTTCTTAAAATCTTAAAATAATGTCTTTGTTTTAAACATTTTCATTTAATTTAAATGATTTTATACATTTTTAATTTAAACTATATAACTATTATGAAAAAGTTTTTTTTTAATTTGTACAATATAATATATTGATACAATAGAGTTTATAAAAGAACAATACTTCTTGTTCTTTTATAAACTCAAGAATTTCTGTCAACACATTTGCAGATCCATAATGATCTGTGGACCATATTTTGAGAAATTTGCTATAGAAATTATCTCAAATACTTGAATATGAAAATTTCTATTGTTAAGCACCCACATTGTGAAAAAATTTTCAATGTTTTCAGTTTAATGTTTCCAATGATATCAGATAAGGAAAGCAATTAAACATCTCAGGATAGATAGATCAATGGGAGAAGCAATGTTAGACTTGGATAATTTGCCAAGGATTTTCTACTTGAAACTGGCCCTATTTAGATGTTAGATATGTGAAGAAAGCTCCAGAAAACTCCATGTGACCAGCTTATTGGTGAGATCCAAACCTGCAACCAACTACCAATGTTTTGTCCCCTTAGCCATTGATGGGCTAAGCACATAAGGAAGCCAATATTAATTACAGCCCATACCCAGTTATTTTAAAATTCCATGTAATTTAAAAAAAAATATAATGTTTTAATAAAATCATTAAAATTATAAATGTATGTAATTTTTTCCTATGAACTTGTTAACATAATTTAACTTAAATAGTTTAAAGGAGTGCTTTAGAGAAATTAGACATAATGGCATGTTGGGAAAATAATTTCAATAATATGAACATTTTCTTGCTAAATCTGAAATTTTCCATTTAAAAATATTTTTTGGTGTTCATTACTGGAAGTTTGTCCTTAACTGAAATTTTTGAGCCTTATAAAAATTTGTTCTGAAGTTATTGTCATAAATAAATTTGCATTTTTGATGTAAAAAAGTCTGTTAATCACTGTTTGTGCTAAAAATAATAATAATTCACGGCATTGACTTCAATTTTATTTCTATTAATCAATGTATTACATCAAGTTTACAATTATATAGACCAGGGATGATGAACCTTTTTTGATTCTGCCTGCCATATAGTAAGTATACAAAAATGTTTAGTTAGCTTTAAAAATGTTTATGCATGCCAAAGTTTTTGAGTTTGAATACTGATATTCAAAGAAATGAGGTGAATATGTTTTAATTAGAATAAATGTAAAGAAGTTGATTAGAGAAAAGATGATCAAGTGATAAACCAAAAGGATGATTGAAAAAGAAAAGTGATAAACTGAAATTGCATGATAAGTTGCATGTCAGATGATTTCTGATGTGCCACTTTGGGTGTGTGCACCGTAAGTTTGCCACTCCTGATATATACTATCCTATGATGATGAATGTGCTTAAATATTTTANAGACCAGGGATGATGAACCTTTTTTGATTCTGCCTGCCATATAGTAAGTATACAAAAATGTTTAGTTAGCTTTAAAAATGTTTATGCATGCCAAAGTTTTTGAGTTTGAATACTGATATTCAAAGAAATGAGGTGAATATGTTTTAATTAGAATAAATGTAAAGAAGTCGGTTGGAGAAAAAATGATCAAGTGATAAACCAAAATGGATGATTGAAAAAGAAAAGTGATAAACTGAAATTGCATGATAAGTTGCATGCCAGATGATTTCTGATGTGCCACTTTGGGTGTGTGAACCATAGGTTTGCCACTCCTGGTATATACTATCCTATGATGATGAATGTGCTTAAATTAAAAGATAAAATTTTTAAAAACGTTTTAGATTAAAAGAATTTTAATCTAAAACTTTTTCAAAAATTTTATCTTTTAATTTGAATTGAATCATATAAATAATTAAATAGGCCAACCATACAATTTGCCATGCAACTACAAACTGATAAGTTAACATAAAAATATTTTAGATTAAAAGAATCTAAAATATTTTCATGTTAACTTATCAGTTTGTAGTTGCATGGCAAATTGTATGGTTGGCCTATTTAATTATTTATATGATTCAATTCAAATTTTCCAAACTATGTAGTAATAATTATTAATTGGTTCATAAATTATGGTTTTATTTTGTGTGCAATAATTTTAGGAAAATTTTTGTGTATGTTTAGAAATAAGGTTTTGGTCCTGATAATACTCTGCAACCCTGCTTGTAAGGTGCATTGCACCACTTCTTACTGCCAGCAGATAGCTATACTTGGTCAGCCATATTGTCAGCAAACAAAATAAACAAGATAGCCAAGGAAACAAATTCTCTGACTTTTTGCCAACTTTCCTGATTTTTCATAACTTCTTCTAAACACTAATGAAAATCCCTGACTTTCCAGATGGGTAGATACTCTGTTTATGAGTTTCAGTAAGTATATAATACAGTAAGACCCCACTTAAAGTGGTCTGCTCGAAGCCTGAAAAAAGCTCAAAATTTACACTGATTCAAATTATTGTGGCATTTCATTGATTATTCCCAAACACGAACCAACCATAAAAGGTGGAAATTTGTTGTAGTGCTATACTTTCCTTAAATCTATGTTTGTTTGGTACAATTTTGAAAAAAAAAAATATAGCATCATGGATGCCATTGGCAATATCAACTTTGTTTGGCAAGAATTAACTGATAAATGCATGAACAAAGTGTGGAAGAAGTTATGGCTGAAGGTATCCAAGAATTCTCAACGAGAAGAGCCTAATCGATACAGCAGGACTAGGACATGTAGACAAGCAGGATATTCAGGAGTTACTGCAGATTTCTGGTGAGAGCCTTACAATGACCTTCAAGAACTGACAGAACAAGGAATTTGTATAGAACTGGAAAATAGATTCTGAAAACGAAGAACCCAAAAAATTTCTCTACAGATTTCCTTAGTAAAAATTTGGAAACAATAACCGAAATCGTTGATCAAATTGTAGCAAATGATCCAGATTTTGAAAGGAGNACAGAACAAGGAATTTGTATAGAACTGGAAAATAGATTCTGAAAACGAAGAACCCAAAAAATTTCTCTACAGATTTCCTTAGTAAAAATTTGGAAACAATAACCGAAATCGTTGATCAAATTGTAGCAAATGATCCAGATTTTGAAAGGAGTGAAAAAGCAAAAAGGAAGTGTTTTGAATGCAATCTTCTGCTACTGACATTTGCTTTAGGAAACAAAAAAACGACAAATGAAACTAAGTGACTTTATGGCAAAAAACAAGAATTTCAGAAAAGCTAGGACCTTCATCACAAAAAGTGAACTTTACACTTCTTTGTGCATATGTTTGTGTTATTTAACATATATTATTTTACTAATTAATATAAAAATAACTTAAAATTAAAGTAAAATTTGTTTATTTTGGTTGTGTGTTCCCCTTTACCTACCATGTTTCCCCGAAAATAAGACATCCGCAGAAAATAAGACCTAGCACAGATTTTGCTGAATTGCGAAATATAAGACCTCCCCCTGAAAGTANATCCAGATTTTGAAAGGAGTGAAAAAGCAAAAAGGAAGTGTTTTGAATGCAATCTTCTGCTACTGACATTTGCTTTAGGAAACAAAAAAACGACAAATGAAACTAAGTGACTTTATGGCAAAAAACAAGAATTTCAGAAAAGCTAGGACCTTCATCACAAAAAGTGAACTTTACACTTCTTTGTGCATATGTTTGTGTTATTTAACATATATTATTTTACTAATTAATATAAAAATAACTTAAAATTAAAGTAAAATTTGTTTATTTTGGTTGAATGTTCCCCTTTTCCTATTTACTCTATGTTAAAATGACCTCATTTAATGCTGTTTCGTTTAGCGCTTTGCCATCTAGGAACGCATCCCCTGCATTAAGCAGGGTCTTACTGTACCATTCAAAAAGTAAACAAAAATTCATAATATAATGGAGAAAATGTTTTGAACATGTCGAATGTGGTTTAAAAAGTTCTATTGGGAAAATTTTGAACTAAAGAATACAAAACATATGGGGTACCCAAAAACTGTCAGCAAAGAAAAACTGCAGAAAGATATTATTAAAAATTGATGAACAATGCAAAATATACATAACCAAACACATCAAAAATATAGCAAAAAAATCACTGAAAATATACAAGCATAATGCAAGAATGAGATGACTTGGACTCATAACAGATTGTATTTACACTTTAAGCACTTTTTATCATTGCTTGCACAATCAAACTTCAAAGCAGTTTGAACTTTAAAGCATCTGAAGTACAAGGTCCCACTGTATTCACTTTTCTAATAATTAGGAATGTACTTATCACAAACAGCACATTTTTAATCCTAATATTTTTTATTTTACAATAAAAAATATACATACAAAGAATTCAAAATGCTGTCATTATAAGAAAAATATACAGGGTAAATAATAAAGTCCTTATAAACCGAAGTAACTGATGAATGCAGATAGCTACAGTCATGAATGGAATGTATAGTTATAGTAAAGTGACTACATGCTACAAGATAAGACCATTTACAGTGCCTCTAGCAGCAAAATTTCAAAGTTATCACTCCTATCTCAAAAACAATGCATAATATGGAAAATACATCAATTACAAAGTTGTAGAGCATTCAGTATAAAAAGGCATCCTGTGTACAAAAGAAGCATGAATAGAAAGTGTGAAATGCTAATGCACATTAAGCAAAGACAGTAAAATATGTATTTCTCATTTTTGTATGTCTTTTTTGCCGCATTCATTACTGTGTGTCATATCATACACTGATATGAGAGTGATGTGTGCATCACTCACAAATCAATGTGTAAGGACTTTACTATGCAGCCTATATAATAAAAATCAAAAATTGACTATGTTATGTAATATGTTAAATGCACATTATTCTACTCTTAAGAATATGTATCAAAATATACTAAAATATTTTCCAATTTCCATTACAATTTATAAATTAATTTCAAGTAAAATCATAATTAAAATATTTAAATTTGGTACTTTACCAAAGCTTCATTTTGTTCTTTCAATTTTTTTTCACACTTTTGAATCCATTCATTACATTCTTTCTCTGAAAAAGTAAGTAAAACATAAGTTTATTTTATCTCTAGCAATAATTACGGTAAAATATTATAACAAATAATAATTTAATTTTAAAATTTCTTTTGTATATATACTCAATAAAACATTCTGAATAAAAATATCTTATTTAAAATACACAATTCATATTAATGAAACAATATTGCATGAAAATATAATTTTAAATTTTTATATAGCAGGTGGAAGTAAGTAGAATTATAAAATGCACAGTTACTTCTATCATTACATTACATGTATTGATTTATAAAATCTATTTGGTTATTCAAATTAATTTAAAAACTAATAAGCGATTTGATAAATAATAGGAAAAAGTTTAATAAGTTGAAACAAAATGTAAAATATATGTAGTTAAGTCAATAAGTGTTTGATAAAATAGAAAACTATTAAAGGTTTTTCTAACAAAAGACTTTATTATATATACGTTTATTTTTCATTGTACAAGCCATTTTGCTCTACACACTTTCTCCAGAAGTAGACTAGATCTTCAAACACCTTTTTGAAGAATGTTAGAGAGAACTCAAAAATTTGGTCACTTCTCCATTCATTTCATCAACCAATGAAAAGTATCATTCAGTCAGGTGTTTTTCCATCTCTCAAAATAGAATAAAGTCGCTAGGAGTGAGATCTGGGCTACTTGGGATATAGGAGCTCTTCTAATATGCATTCTTAACTGTCATTTTTGTGACAATTGGTGTGGACAAGTGCATTGTTGTGAAGGGAAGGGAAAAAAAAGGAAAACTACTTTTGATTTCTAACCAGTATGAAGACTTCACTAGTTCTGAGTATTAGCTACTGTTCATTGTGTTTTGTTAAGGAAATCAGGCCACCAAGGTAGAGTTTAATTTTTATTAAACTTGTGCAGTTTTACAGGGGAATTTCAAGAATAGCTAAATAAGCAAGATGGCCACAAAGCAAGGTTTTACAGTATATTTCAATAATGATTTTACTTATTCTTACTCTTACTATTTTATATAATATAAATTAAAACGTTNAACTCACAGAACAGACGATTCAGCTGTTTCCGCCATTTTGAAAATTTCATAAAACTTACAACGACGTCACTGATAAATTACTTAAATTTTTATATCGCGTTATAAAATTTATATATTAATAATTTATTTATTTTAATTAATATTTTTATTCGTTATTATAATTTAAATTTTATTATTAAAAAAATATATGGAAGAATCTATTTTTCACCAGAGGGTGTGAGGGTTTGTAATGTTTATGTAGCAGCTGATTTCGTTAATATAATTTATAGAAGGAAGTGTATAATAATTATTTAAAATTAAAGAAGGCGAACGGGTAAGATTTTTATTATTTTTATATCAGTCGAAGTATATTTTATATATTATAACGTTTTATTTGTGGATTTGGATTTAAAAATAGTAATAATTCATCGATTTCATGGTTAAACACGTGTAAATTTAGCATTTGAACATGTGTGAGTTACGTTTGTTATTGATTAGTAAGTGTATTTATGTGTATATATACGATTCTAACTATATTTTTAAAGTAAAATTATATAATTAATTGTATAATTTTGCTTTAATTAAGTAGTGTTTTATATTTATTACAATTAATAATTAAAAAGTGTTACCATTTTTAATTCAATTAGACATAAAAAAATGAGTACAAGTGTCTTAAAGATCATGTATACAGTTTATTACACATTTGCCTAGTGCCTGCAACTGTAGAGCTTGCATAGTTTTACTCTATAATCATTTTTAAGGCTTCTTATATTGTGAAAAACATTTAAAATAATAGTTTCCTTAAGTTCAGCATTTAAATTTGCCTTTTCATTAGTCATTGCACTTATAAATTCTCCTTCATTGGGCCCTTCCATATGTAGTACCTTAGACAATTACCTGTTTTACCTATGATTATAGTCATGAGAACCCTCAGATGGAACAAACAGGACACTTGCCTCTCCTGGATCAAATAAAAAATTTCACAAATTATAATTTGTAAAAGTGATTGAGATATGTAACCTTATATACCCTTGACCATGGGACTTTGTCTTTTTGTATTGATGCAATACTGTATTCTATTATCTACTTGTGAAAAAAACGCAAGAAATTAAATATTGCCTCCCCTAGAAAATTTTCTGTGTATGTCCATGATTAGAGTCATCATTATTATACATATATACAAACTTTATTACAGCAAACTTACATAAATAATTGCATATATTTGCTTTAATAAATTGATATTTTATATTTAATGAGTGTTGAAAAGAACAGTTATCTTGTTATTCTGATATAAGTTATAATAAAAAGGAAGTAGAAATTAATAAAATGAATATAATTTATATATTAAATTGATATATAATAATATCTGATATGTAATACTTTAAATTATACTGAGTCATTTAATAAAAGAATTGATGGAATTTTTATCGAGTGTTGAAATCTGAATTTCGTGGATTTTTTTTGTTTATTTTGAAATGTAAATTCTTTTATTTCACTTTAAAACTATTTTTTATTTATTTATTTAAAACTTGATGTATAAATTTATTATAAACAATTTTTTAATGAATATAGTTGGTTTTTTGTGTGTAATATAAATTTCAATGTATTCCATATGATTTATAGTAATTTCTTACTGTAATTTCTACATAAAATATGTTTGCTATTTCAGATGATACATAATGATTCTAAATCATGGAATAATTGTATATTGCATGTTTTATAACAAATATTCTCATAAGCATTAAAGCTTTATATAAATAAATATTATCTAAGTAATTATTAATCATTTTTTTAATGAATGTATTTGGTTTGATTCATTATTTTAATTATACTGTATTTCAATATTCTAATTAATTTATTTTTGTTTTATAGATAATTAATAAAAAGATACATATATATTTACTTTTCTATATTTCAAAATATTGCTTTTATATATTTATCTTTTATTACTAAATGTAATTAGTTTGCATACTGGGTATATCTTTTCTATTTTATAGATATTTTAAAACCAATTCAATAGTTGATTCTCTGCTAAAAATTGATATTAACTACTACATATAAGCAATTTATTAAACTGAGAGGAGTTTTGTATGATGATTCTATGTAACATTGATTATAACAAGCATACATATGATCAAACAAAAAGTTTACTTGCAAATGTGTAAACATGACAATTCTGTCAGCTGGCTATTCTTCTTGCTATAATATTACACATTATAAGAAATAATTAAATCATGAACAATTACTTATAATGGACTTGAGGGATATGATTTAAATTCTTTGCCAGCATCACCAAATCTGTTTCTTATAAATAAGTTTTTTTTCCCACACTGTATATTGGAATGTATATCGGATGTTCATATAACAAAAATGATTTTCTACAAATTAATTAATTCATTGCTTTAGACTGAGTAGTACAGAGTGGTTAGAATTAAACTGATGGTACTCAGACATGAATGGAGCTGACTCTACTGAACCACATTAAATGAAACTCAACCTGCAATGCAGATCATGGGATGAGATTTAGGGGGAAAAAATTAGTTGAAATTTTTATCATTAGGAAAATGTGGTGCTGCAAAAATGATAATTATAAGAGAAGTGGACAAAATTTTATTAGAAGAATGTGCTCAATGTAGGATCTTTCACTGTCAACCACAAATTGCAATCATAAAACTGCATTGTCAACTGTCACACAACATTTTGGGAAAAATCTGGGAAACAAAGTTGACATATACATACATACATACATACATACATACATACATACATACATACATACATTCATTCATTTTTGTTTGTCACAGTAAAACAGTATAAAAAATAAAATTTTTGCAAATAGTTTAAATACTTATAAACCCAAATAAATAGATAGACAAAAATATAAAAAGAAAATTTTAATATGTTGATGATTCATAAAGATCTTAAAAATGAACAAAATATACTCTATTTTCTCAATTAAACTCTAGGAATCAAATAACTCCCAGGGAATGAAGGTTCTGTTAAAAATAAATCCTGGATTGAAAAGAATAGGAAACATTTCAAATACTGCATTGTGTAGGGTAAATAGTTTAGAGTGGTAAGCAGGGAGTTTAACCTTAAATTCTACCTCCTCTTCAAATTGTCTAGAATCAGACAGCACTTTCCATTCCAAAGTTCATTGAAACATTTTTTTTTAATTAAAAATATAAATATTGTCAAATATTCAGTGTGGGTAAATTTCAGTTGAGTTTGTAAGACAATTGCTTATCAGCCAAAAGATAATTCAGAAAACTCTGGTTCAAACTCGCCATCTCTTTTCATGGATATGGTGAATTTGAACTGGAAGATGGTAATCAAGATCTTGATTTCCACACCATCAAAGCAGACATGAATGACAACATAATAACTAAATTGTAAGATGCTGAATCAGGTTAACTATAATAATTATTTTGAAGGTTGTAGCTTTAGTGTGAATGATGATGTAGATGTAGCTGTGCATATAAATAGTCAATAAATGATTTAGATAATTTAGAAAATGTATGAGTAAGTAAGGTATTTTTTCAATTTTTATCCATTTGCATCCTGTTATAAGATAAAGATCCAGGGTTTTGCCAGATTTTAAATAAACCTAGAAATATGTATACTTTAAAAGTTCCCCCCAGGATTTAATTGAGGAAATACAGCATATTTAAATCTGCAATTGATCTGTTTTTACTTTCTTGGCTATTTATACATAACAAGGGAAAGTAATGGAATCATGTCAAATTTTACCTTCAGAGTTTTTTGCAAATTGCCACATCTTGAGACTCCCTGAACCCAAAAAAGTGAAAGAAAGAGAAAAAAAGAACAAAAGTTCTTTGTGTGTGTGTGTTGGTGTCTATTTCATTTAATATCTTAGGATGGGGTGAAGATTAAGGAACAAAATTTGGTACAGTAGACATATTGTAGTTGTGTATAAGGGGCATTGATGCTATTAAATTTTGGTGACGAAACGTTNAATTGGTAATTATCAGATTGCAATCATATATTAAAAAAATATATATATATATATATTACAGTATCAGTAACACACTTCATGTTATTACCAAAGGAAATGAATAATGATGATATCAAAGATGTAATAATCATTGAGTATAACAAGAGAATACAAGAATACACAATAATATGATTTATATGTACTGGAAATGTCTAGTTAATCATCACTAATACTATTTCATAAATTTTCAAAATGGAATAATTAAATAAATTATTAAGTTGGGTAAGATTTTATCTGACAGAGATAACCAATATTGTTCTAGTAATAAAAATCTCAAAACAAACTATAGATTTAAGAGTACTGTAATCCTTAATACAATATTCTTGTCAACACTTTTCCATATAGTGTTACCTAAGACACCATCAGATAGTGGTCCTGTTTTAAAGTTCCACTTTGTTCACTGAAGGAATCTTATAATCTATATTTTATATAGATTTAGTACATACTTTTAGTTTGTTAAAATATATCATAGAACATTGATTACATGCCCAAGTATATGTCAGTGAATAACTATGTCAGTAATACATCTTATGTCATATAGGCATTTTTATTCTACCTTATTGTAGAGGAAATACACTCATTTTAAAAACTGTTTTAGAATATTCTTCCAAATCTTTTGACTTTGAGCAGATTTTATTTATGTCAGAGATCACTGACACAAAGCTAGGATTCTTCCAAAACTTGCCTGCTGTATTGTTGAATGACTTGCAAACTTACAAATAGGCAATGTTTTTCTTTGTGATACACTAGAAAAATTTTTTTAAAGAATACATTTTATACATTTCATGGAGCAATGAATAACCATTCTAAAAACTTTAATCCAAATGAAATCAATACAGATTTAAGTACAAAAGTCAGAAATTTATTTTATAAGAAACATTTTCTAATTTCCTTAGCATCGTTTTCATAGTTTAAAACCTACATTATTTGTTCTCAGCAAACAGTTTAATTATAATCGTGTATATAGTTAAAAATAGTAGTAAGTTGGGCTAGAAACACTGCATATAAAAAAATTTCTGATGCTTATTTCTAAGTTTTCTTTTTTCATTTTATTTATTCTATGAGGNTTCTAGTAAGATGATAGTATATTCATCAAGATCTAAAAAAACTCCATATGATTGTGATTAAAGCAAACTGTAAATACAAAAAATTAGCATATTCATCAAGATCTAAGAAAACTCCATATGATTGTGATTAAAGCAAACTGTAAATACAAAAAATTAGCATCTTTAAGCACTTTTAAGAATATTTATGTAAGTTCATTTTTTATGGAAACTAAACAAAGATAATGGAAAATTATTGCTTCAGAGAGAGATCAGTATTAGTTAAGTAATCACAAGTCATTTTTATTATAACTTTTTCACTATGCAAATAAGGATACCACAGACAAAGAAATATCTTGTAACTGGTACTATCTGTGAGAGAAAAGTAGAATAACAATGATCAAAAGGCATCATATTACAAAGCCACATCACCAAGAACAGCAACATTTTAGAACTATTAATAAATGCTAAAATGTATAACAGAAAAGAAAAAAAAAAGTTTCTATTTCCAGCCTAAAGTTACTATTGAATACATGAGGATTTATTTATTTATTTATTATGTACACAGGATGAAATGTCAAATGACAATTGATCTCCACCCCTCATTAACAATTAAAATGATAATCCCAATAAAATACATTATATAATAGGTAAACCATATTAAAAATACTGGCGTATTATATACAGCCATAAATAAACTGTAATATAAATGTAAATACACACAAATAAATAATAAGGATGTAGAGTTGCAAGAGAATTGTAAATTATAGTGAAGAAAATTTAAACCTAAATTAATAGATTAGGTTTTTTTTGGCTACATTAAAGTCAATATTAGTTAATTATATATATCCAAATTTGATAAATTTGCATATACATAAATTATAGAAAAGTAAAAACTTTCAGGTTTTGTCCACAAATATAATTGATAATATTGTCAATTGATACAAATTTATAGATTTATTTATAATTTATTTTTCTGTTATTGAGCTTCCTTATGTCTATTCATTATAAAAAGTTATACTTCTAAGACATACTATAAATTGAAAATATTAACAGATATTAGTGATTATTTACGTAAGCAAGCATTATTATAAAACACTTGGTATTTGGTGGTGGTCCCCAATGGACATCACATTGAATGAGGTTCCACAGCTGTTTGATGGGTGAGAGTTCCAGCATGATCCACTCCCTCTTCAGCATGTTTGCAGATGTTCCTGCATCCATTGTGTCACACATTGCTGGATGATACTCATGTCATGCCCAACACACATGGCAACTGCAAGAATTGACAAACCAAGGTCACACAGCTCCAGGATATGATATCATTCCTCAGCCATTAACTGATGATATTCTGCTTGTTGTCGTCTCTGAGGAATTTTCCATACTTCTTCAAAACTTTGGCTGCTTTGAACCATTGTTGATAGCATGTATGGCCCAAGCCAGCTGCTGGTCTTTAGAGCTTAAAACTTGATACTGCTTGACCCAATGTGTACACAAACTTAATCATTTGCATATCTTTGTCATTTATACATGTCCTACAATTTGCACATGGCTATGTGCATTCCTTTGTGGTGTTGCAATTTCACTTTTGAGAAGTGTTTATATTTTCACCTGCAACAGAATTTGTCAATGTCTACAGAATGTGCATGGCAATATGTACACAAGTTCCAGCAAAGCAAAAACGATGGATGAAGCATTTTAGAAATAAAAAGAGCAACATTACTGACAAGCTCAAAGTAGGCAGACCAAGAACAGCTGCCAAGTGTAATAATGAGGTACTTATCTGAGAGGATTAACAAATAATTGCAAGGAAAATAATACTGCAATTATGCATAAGACACAGTGCCATAGAGACATTGATAGGCAATAAAAGGTATCATAACATTTGTTCCCCATGGTTTCCATATCATCCGAAAGTAGAATACAAACACATCTGAATCTGTGATAAATTATTAGCAGAGCTGTAAAACTGACAAAGCATATTTCTGAATAATATTGTGACTGGTAATGAGTCTTAGTTCCATCACTTTAATCTGGAAATGAAACACCAGAGTACATAATGGTGATACACAGACTTAGCCAGACTAAAAAAGCAAAAAACAATTCCTTTGACTGGTAAAGTCATGGGAACACTTCTGTGATGACAGAATGCATGTTAATTAATTTTCTTCCTAAAGGCAAAACTATTCTATTCTCTTGTGTTATGCAGTTGTTGAAGAAACTGAACATAATGAGATCAAAACAAATGCACCATCATCTTTCAATATGACAATACACATCCTCACACAACAGGCCATATAAAATACACAATTGAAAAGATGGATGGAAAGATGTTGTCTCAGGCACTGATACAGAATGGAGTCAGGGCTTTATAAAGGATAATTCCCTACAGCCCTAACTTCATCCTGCTGGACATTATATGTTTGATCCATTATAGGATATTAGGTTCGAGGACAATGACGCTGTCAAAGTGGAGGTTTGCAGATGGTTACAATGTAATGGATAAACTTTCATTGCAGTGGATTCTTCAAATAGTAATATGTGGTCTGTTCAACCAATTATTTCAAAAAGTAAAATTATGTGATATGTATTTATTATTACAAACAACATTAAATTTGGTATAATACAATTCACATAATTAAAAATAGCTGAAGACTTATGTTATATATTCCGTGTTTCAAATACTTTACATCAAATTGCATTAGGATTCTTTAAACAATTGATAGTAAAAATATAAAGCTTCACATATTCAAGATTATAAAATGAAAAACTAAATTTACCCTTTTCTAAAATTTTCTCTTGCAGTGCATGATCCAAGTTCCATTGCTTTACAAATATCACTCTTTACCTCTAAATANAGAAGCATTTTTTGAAATAATGATATAAATATTGTCAAATATTGAGTGGGAGAAATTTGCAATCCAGTTCATAAGTGAAGAGATTATCAGCCAAAAGGTAATTAGGAAAAACTCTAGTTTAAACTGGAAGATAGTTGTAAAGATTTTGATTCCTATAATGACATTGAAGTAGACATGAATGGCAACATAGCCAAATTGGAAGATGCTGAATTGAGTTAACCATAAAAACAGTAATTATTTCAAATGTTATAGCCATAATCCATAAATACAGTCAATAAATAGTTTTAATAGTTCAGAAAATGTACAATTAAAGAATTCAAATTTACTACTCATCTCCTGTCGCAAGGTAATAAATCCTTCCCTCAAAAACCCAGATCTTCAAGTAAACCCAGGGGGGGGACACAGTTTAAAAATAAATTCTCTTGGATTTAATCAAAAAAATATGGTAATTTAGTTTAGTTTGATAGTAAATACAGATACACTCCATTTATTAAATAAGCATCAAGTTAAATATTTTTATCATCATAGAAAAACCATGACTTTCAATAAATTCAGAAAAAAGTTTACATTATACATTGATATCAAGTAAATAAATAGTTATATTGAAATTGTCATATATATCTTAATTTACATTATGCATAATGTTTTCATTCACTAACGATAATCAATAACTGACAAGTCTGATATAAAGTGAATTTACTAAAGTCTTATTTATTTTTCATAAATGCCTTTGAAGCTACTTCAGATGTTTTGGGTTGTTCTTGTTTGGCTACGTCTTTATTTACTAAATAATCTTGATTTGTTCAATAACCTTTAACATTGTAAGGTTATTGATAAAATCATCATTCAGTAAAGCAAGACAAAATGACAAATTTAATGTGTTTATACTTACTAAGTATCAAACTATAAACTAAATTAAAGTTTAAGTTAAATTAAAGATACAATTCTTTAATATAAAGAAATTGCTTTTAGCCCTTGGTATAATTAAATATCTACTAATGTGAGGTAGATAAGTGGTGTAATAAGTCCTTATTATCTACCTCACATTAGTAGATTTTTAATTAATTTGATACAATTCTTTACTTTTAACATTGTCAAAAAAGCTGGAAAGGGTTTCTGCATGACATTACTAGTAATCAAACAGGTTGATAAGGAGACCAGCAAGGAAATCCAACAACTTAAGTTATAATTTCTAAAAATTGGGGCAAAAAACGCAAAAGCCTTATTCTGTAAGTAGAAAGTGAATTTTTATAAAATTTTAAATGCCAATAATAAGTTACATTTTCATTAAGTCTGACCCCATTCAAGATATGACCTCCACCTCTCTCTGCACATCTCAACTTATATCACCTGCTTCAATGTCTCATACATAAAGAAATACGCCTGCCAAATTCCAAAATTTTTAGTCCATGGGATCCTGACAAAATAGGCCAGTGTACACATTCATACAGTACAAGAACTAAAATTAAAAAAATGGAAACTTCCCCCTTTTTTTTTATTAACAGAATTTGCAATCAGGACCTTAACAACCTAGAAGGTCAAAATTTGATCAATTACAATACTTTCTCTCCGTCACTTTAATAGCCAGAAAAACAACTTAAATTTAATTTAGTTTACAGTTTGATACTTAAGTAAGCACAGGCATGTTCAAATTGCTAGCCATATCAGTAAAACTTACAGCTCTAAATGAGGTAGTTGGGATGTTATTAGAGCTGTAGACCATGCCCATATGAGTAAGAAACGTCAAAGGAACCAATGGTTTTACATGTAACCCTTCTGAAATCTGCTTGTTAAACACACATGCTTCAAGAATCATGCAACATGACTCTAACCATACTCCACAAGTAGTCAACACAATGGCATTTCTTGTGTTTTACCAGCTTATAACTATCTCTAGTAAAGTGAAAAACCATCAAATTATAGCACTGTTTTGAGAAATAGTTCCAGATTTTTCACTTTTAAATTTTAACCTATTATTGAGGATCTTCAAAATTCCATACAGGCCAATTTCATGGGGTTATGTCATGAAGGTTTAGATATAGAGTGTCTCCTTGTTAAGCAGCTAAGTAAGCAAACCAATTCTTTCTTTCTGTCTAATTCATATGAAGATTTCAGCCATGTAAGCTATTTTCTCCAAGAAAGCGCCATCTAGTGGCTACTGAAAGCAGCCTGTTTGGCAAATGTATGTCTCTAGCACTGCTGTGTGCTTTCTGGAAGACGAGGCAGCGTGTGGTCAATATATTGGAGTAAGGTCATGTACTAAGGACAAATCGATGGTCAGTCGAGCTGAAGCAAACCAATAACGTAGATAATTTTGTATAAAAATGAACTACGTCATTGGCTTGCTTAGCTGCTCAACAAGGAAACACACCCATAGACCATCGGTTCCTTCCGACCTTTTCGCTCCTATAAATACAGCCCACAGCTCTGATAAGGTCCGAACTGCCTCATTCAAAGCTGCATTTTTACCTTTTTACCAACACAGAAACAACACAGCTTCTAATATTCTGCAAATTTAAAAAAACAATGAATTTAAGTTGTAAATTCAATTGGTACAAGTTACCTTTAGGTCATTTACTTATATATGAACCAAGTACCTAAAAGTAACCACCACTGTTCATGTCATATTAGAGAAATCTTAAAGAAATAAGTTAATTTTAACCTTTGTGAATTATTTTTGAGTATTTTATGAATGAATTTTTTTGTAATTTATTAAAAAATATTCTACTTGAACAAATTTAAATTTTAGAAAATAATATCCATTTTAAACAAAATACTTGATATTTAAAACATTAAAATGCTTCTAAAACCACTTATAAACGAAAAAATAATAAAATAATAATCAATTAAATCGTTTTTATTCGAATTTTCGTAAAAAAATATATAAACTCACAGAACAGACGATTCAGCTGTTTCCGCCATTTTGAAAATTTCATAAAACTTACAACGACGTCACTGATAAATTACTTAAATTTTTATATCGCGTTATAAAATTTATATATTAATAATTTATTTATTTTAATTAATATTTTTATTCGTTATTATAATTTAAATTTTATTATTAAAAAAATATATGGAAGAATCTATTTTTCACCAGAGGGTGTGAGGGTTTGTAATGTTTATGTAGCAGCTGATTTCGTTAATATAATTTATAGAAGGAAGTGTATAATAATTATTTAAAATTAAAGAAGGCGAACGGGTAAGATTTTTATTATTTTTATATCAGTCGAAGTATATTTTATATATTATAACGTTTTATTTGTGGATTTGGATTTAAAAATAGTAATAATTCATCGATTTCATGGTTAAACACGTGTAAATTTAGCATTTGAACATGTGTGAGTTACGTTTGTTATTGATTAGTAAGTGTATTTATGTGTATATATACGATTCTAACTATATTTTTAAAGTAAAATTATATAATTAATTGTATAATTTTGCTTTAATTAAGTAGTGTTTTATATTTATTACAATTAATAATTAAAAAGTGTTACCATTTTTAATTCAATTAGACATAAAAAAATGAGTACAAGTGTCTTAAAGATCATGTATACAGTTTATTACACATTTGCCTAGTGCCTGCAACTGTAGAGCTTGCATAGTTTTACTCTATAATCATTTTTAAGGCTTCTTATATTGTGAAAAACATTTAAAATAATAGTTTCCTTAAGTTCAGCATTTAAATTTGCCTTTTCATTAGTCATTGCACTTATAAATTCTCCTTCATTGGGCCCTTCCATATGTAGTACCTTAGACAATTACCTGTTTTACCTATGATTATAGTCATGAGAACCCTCAGATGGAACAAACAGGACACTTGCCTCTCCTGGATCAAATAAAAAATTTCACAAATTATAATTTGTAAAAGTGATTGAGATATGTAACCTTATATACCCTTGACCATGGGACTTTGTCTTTTTGTATTGATGCAATACTGTATTCTATTATCTACTTGTGAAAAAAACGCAAGAAATTAAATATTGCCTCCCCTAGAAAATTTTCTGTGTATGTCCATGATTAGAGTCATCATTATTATACATATATACAAACTTTATTACAGCAAACTTACATAAATAATTGCATATATTTGCTTTAATAAATTGATATTTTATATTTAATGAGTGTTGAAAAGAACAGTTATCTTGTTATTCTGATATAAGTTATAATAAAAAGGAAGTAGAAATTAATAAAATGAATATAATTTATATATTAAATTGATATATAATAATATCTGATATGTAATACTTTAAATTATACTGAGTCATTTAATAAAAGAATTGATGGAATTTTTATCGAGTGTTGAAATCTGAATTTCGTGGATTTTTTTTGTTTATTTTGAAATGTAAATTCTTTTATTTCACTTTAAAACTATTTTTTATTTATTTATTTAAAACTTGATGTATAAATTTATTATAAACAATTTTTTAATGAATATAGTTGGTTTTTTGTGTGTAATATAAATTTCAATGTATTCCATATGATTTATAGTAATTTCTTACTGTAATTTCTACATAAAATATGTTTGCTATTTCAGATGATACATAATGATTCTAAATCATGGAATAATTGTATATTGCATGTTTTATAACAAATATTCTCATAAGCATTAAAGCTTTATATAAATAAATATTATCTAAGTAATTATTAATCATTTTTTTAATGAATGTATTTGGTTTGATTCATTATTTTAATTATACTGTATTTCAATATTCTAATTAATTTATTTTTGTTTTATAGATAATTAATAAAAAGATACATATATATTTACTTTTCTATATTTCAAAATATTGCTTTTATATATTTATCTTTTATTACTAAATGTAATTAGTTTGCATACTGGGTATATCTTTTCTATTTTATAGATATTTTAAAACCAATTCAATAGTTGATTCTCTGCTAAAAATTGATATTAACTACTACATATAAGCAATTTATTAAACTGAGAGGAGTTTTGTATGATGATTCTATGTAACATTGATTATAACAAGCATACATATGATCAAACAAAAAGTTTACTTGCAAATGTGTAAACATGACAATTCTGTCAGCTGGCTATTCTTCTTGCTATAATATTACACATTATAAGAAATAATTAAATCATGAACAATTACTTATAATGGACTTGAGGGATATGATTTAAATTCTTTGCCAGCATCACCAAATCTGTTTCTTATAAATAAGTTTTTTTTCCCACACTGTATATTGGAATGTATATCGGATGTTCATATAACAAAAATGATTTTCTACAAATTAATTAATTCATTGCTTTAGACTGAGTAGTACAGAGTGGTTAGAATTAAACTGATGGTACTCAGACATGAATGGAGCTGACTCTACTGAACCACATTAAATGAAACTCAACCTGCAATGCAGATCATGGGATGAGATTTAGGGGGAAAAAATTAGTTGAAATTTTTATCATTAGGAAAATGTGGTGCTGCAAAAATGATAATTATAAGAGAAGTGGACAAAATTTTATTAGAAGAATGTGCTCAATGTAGGATCTTTCACTGTCAACCACAAATTGCAATCATAAAACTGCATTGTCAACTGTCACACAACATTTTGGGAAAAATCTGGGAAACAAAGTTGACATATACATACATACATACATACATACATACATACATACATACATACATACATTCATTCATTTTTGTTTGTCACAGTAAAACAGTATAAAAAATAAAATTTTTGCAAATAGTTTAAATACTTATAAACCCAAATAAATAGATAGACAAAAATATAAAAAGAAAATTTTAATATGTTGATGATTCATAAAGATCTTAAAAATGAACAAAATATACTCTATTTTCTCAATTAAACTCTAGGAATCAAATAACTCCCAGGGAATGAAGGTTCTGTTAAAAATAAATCCTGGATTGAAAAGAATAGGAAACATTTCAAATACTGCATTGTGTAGGGTAAATAGTTTAGAGTGGTAAGCAGGGAGTTTAACCTTAAATTCTACCTCCTCTTCAAATTGTCTAGAATCAGACAGCACTTTCCATTCCAAAGTTCATTGAAACATTTTTTTTTAATTAAAAATATAAATATTGTCAAATATTCAGTGTGGGTAAATTTCAGTTGAGTTTGTAAGACAATTGCTTATCAGCCAAAAGATAATTCAGAAAACTCTGGTTCAAACTCGCCATCTCTTTTCATGGATATGGTGAATTTGAACTGGAAGATGGTAATCAAGATCTTGATTTCCACACCATCAAAGCAGACATGAATGACAACATAATAACTAAATTGTAAGATGCTGAATCAGGTTAACTATAATAATTATTTTGAAGGTTGTAGCTTTAGTGTGAATGATGATGTAGATGTAGCTGTGCATATAAATAGTCAATAAATGATTTAGATAATTTAGAAAATGTATGAGTAAGTAAGGTATTTTTTCAATTTTTATCCATTTGCATCCTGTTATAAGATAAAGATCCAGGGTTTTGCCAGATTTTAAATAAACCTAGAAATATGTATACTTTAAAAGTTCCCCCCAGGATTTAATTGAGGAAATACAGCATATTTAAATCTGCAATTGATCTGTTTTTACTTTCTTGGCTATTTATACATAACAAGGGAAAGTAATGGAATCATGTCAAATTTTACCTTCAGAGTTTTTTGCAAATTGCCACATCTTGAGACTCCCTGAACCCAAAAAAGTGAAAGAAAGAGAAAAAAAGAACAAAAGTTCTTTGTGTGTGTGTGTTGGTGTCTATTTCATTTAATATCTTAGGATGGGGTGAAGATTAAGGAACAAAATTTGGTACAGTAGACATATTGTAGTTGTGTATAAGGGGCATTGATGCTATTAAATTTTGGTGACGAAACGTTGAGGGTAGTTGCATGTCATATCTCACATGGGGTTGAGCTTAATGAAGATTTTACTTGTTGTTAGCATTTAAAGATCTTTAAAAACTCATCTCTACCTTCAATTTAAGTCCTTTGCTATTTTATAATAATTAAAATATATAAAGTTTTTATAACAAAAATCTCATAATAGATGGCACCGTATATAATTTTATTTCTTTATTATGAATAATAGTTAAAAAGTGATTTTAAAATAAAATCTCATAAAAGTCAGGAAAGTTACGCAATTCATTGCTAGATTTTTTAAATCATTACTTATATTGAAAATTAATAAAATAAAAATATCTGACAGTTTTCTAGTATTTTATCATATGTAGTGTTGCCACCTTTTCATAATTGCTGACCTGGACGATAGGTTTGTTTCAACACAAGTCCCTGACTAGTTTGAATTTGACACCGTACGAGGCATGTGCAATGTCATTTTACAGCCAAGAACTGATCAATGTGCATGTCAATTTTAAACCAGTTAGGGACTTGTGTTGGAACAAACTTAATATTTACCAGAGATATTTTCAAGTTAGAATTTTAAAAGTATACTTTCTGGCACTTACCTAGGGATAAGTTTGGGTGGGGGTGTGAAGTTAAAGGCTTTAACTGTTAAAATAAAATATTCACAAATATTTTTATAACTTTATTTTGTTTCATGATTTCACAATTTCTATGAAAACTGGACAAATTAATAATTAATCCAGACTATGAATTAAAAACTGGCTTGTCTGGGTGAAAACTGGCCTGGTGGCAACACTAATCATATGATTCAATAGCAATGCAATTGTTGCATGCACGGTTAACAAACAATATTCTCCTTCTATCCAAGTTTGACTTATGAATATTATTTTATGATTTTACTATTATATTTGTTTTGTATAATGAATATAGTAAAAATGTTTTAAACTGTTTGACTACTATTTGTTGTGTGCAGAACATCATTCTTGGGTATGGTCTTCAAGAAGTTGTATAAATTATGACTATGGTTATATGTCACATTCAACAAAATATGAACATCCTCTTGTCTCATTCCTTCAATTCCTTTAATTTCAGTTAAAACTTCTCTTCATTGGTTTGGGAATTAATTTCAGTCATCATTTGCAAAATATTTTGTACATTTGTGGTTATATAAAGCCCAGTGGTTATATTTAATATAAAGCTGAAAAGGGACCGTTTGCAGTGTAAGATTTTTTGGTGGCTTTAGCTGAGGAAGAACAATAACTCCAACATTTATCCTTTCTATTCATGTATACTGGAAAATTTATATATAGTACTTAACAAAATCTAAACTTGATGATAGTGAGATTTTCGTTTAAGCAGAAGATTGTGTATGATGAGCGAGCTCTACTCCATCCGTCTAGTGCAGCATTCATTCAAAAATCCTGTTAAATCTCATGGTTTTGAACCATTCTCTTCTACTTTTCTTTTCTGCTTTTCTTTGTAGAATTTAGTTGTAATAATTCTCCAAAAGTTTATCATATCTAGTAAAACTTAATTTATTTTTTTGCATAATTAATGGAAAATAAAGTTTGAATGTGGACACTGTAATTTAAAATAATTTACAAACTCAAACTGAATAAATCAGTAGCAAAATAATATGTAAAAATATTACTTATTTAATAGACTTCAATTAATTTTTCTAAAAATGGTGATTTTTTTTTATATTTAGAGTTTCAGAGATATTAACAAAAAGAATAATGATAAAATTAGTGTAATTATTTTCTTGTATAATTCTTGGATTGCGATAAAAAGTTGTTTGCTAGCCAAGTTACTTGCATTCTTGACTTATATAAGCAATAGTTCAGTGCTTGATTTTATCTCATAAATTTAAGATGAATTCCTGTTGAACAGGAAATATATTCTATATTTAGTAATGTTTTTTTCAGGAAGACAAATTGTAATGAAGTAAAAAATCTAGTTTTATATAAAAAAAATATTGAAATTTCTGTAAAATTTTTTAAGATGTTATGTTGTTTAAAATTTATTTTCAATTATTCAGTATAATTTAAATGGTTTTTGGGCTGCAATTTGAAAAAAATTGTAGACCTACAAATTCCTACTGTCAACTGTCTGTCCTTATTCTCAAGAATTGTGTTAGACAAAAGTTGAGAACAGATACAAAATGCTTAGGGACAGCAGATCCCAGTTAATTACAGTCGACCCCCTTATAACATGGTAGATATGTTCCAGTTTTTATGAATCCATTTTCTACGAGTCCAGCCAATCACAGCCCGGCACGTATGCAGTTTATGGACTATGGCTGTTTGAAAGGTTTCTTCCATAAAATTAATCGATTCTAGACTAATTCGACTCAACGTATCCAAAATACATATAATTTTTTGGGAATAATTCATATAAACTATGCTATAAACAATAAATTGTAGGATTACTTACTGAGTGTGCACAGTTCAACGACGCCATTGCTTAAGCTTGTTTTTGTCGTGGAGCTTGTCATCGAATGGCACTTGCATGCTTCCTGACATATTATTTATTTTGCGAAAAATTCACTGAACTTTGGAGACATCATTAATATAAATATAATTTTTATGGACGTTAAATAATAAATGGCTTTTAGTAGGTCCGCTTCTTATTTAAACTTAACGGTTTGTGCAATATCTGCTATTGGTCTAGATTCGACCAATCCTGTCGCGACATGAGTCGGAGATAATGTTTTATCGAATTATAGGAGTTTTTTTTAGCATGTTTGTACGAATACTGTCGTAATTTTTTCGCCGTGATATAGGAATCCGAACTATAGGAACCTGCATTATAGGGGCGTTGACTGTATATACAAACTGCTGATCTAGTTTGTATATAGTCATGTGATTTCAATTAAAAAATTTTCCCATAAATAGAGTTACCATATTTACTCGCATATAAGACGAGGTGTGACTTTAAAGATCAAAATAAAGAAAATTAGATTTATTAATACAATTCTAATTTTATTTCATTTAATCACAAGTAAAATATCAAATGAACGTAAATGCACACATTATCCTGCAAAAATTACTGGCATTTTAAACTTTAAGGAAAAATCTTGTAAAATAATTTGTTCACATAAAGTTGGACAATCGGGAACTTTTTTTTGCCAATTCTTAACAGTCAAATCCACTCTGTCGATTACACTTATGAGTTTCTCCGAATTCTGATTTCCGAATAATCATATGTTTTCACGTGGGAATGGATTAAAACTTATATCGGGCTTCCATATGATTTTGGAATTTAAATCTGGAATTCAATTCAAAAGCTTTTCTTTTTCTATTGCTATTCATCTTTACTTCTGACAATATACAAGAACGATTAAAATGACCCAGATAAAATACTTATGTTTTTAAATACAAGAGGATAAACATCAGGTAAAAAATGCAAATACACAGTTCAGAAAAATTATTTGCAAAAACGCAAAGAATCTTTTGCTCGCACGTACAGGACGACCTAGGAATTTGAAGTTGTAATAAATGAATAAAAATTTTGTCTTATATGTGAGTAAATACAGTAGATAGATGGCTAGCATGACAATATTGTTATTAGGAAAAGTATGATGTATAGGTGCAAAACACTACTAATTTGAGATTGAGAACATATAAGTTTAAGTTATTTTAAATTGAATAAATTAAGAATATGATTAAAAATTGCAGCCCAGCATTGTGATGATGTCACAATAATTTTTGCTCATTGTTGTTTTTATAAATGTTCTATAGCAGGGATGGGCAACCCGTAGCCCGCAGTAATATTTTTTGTGGCCCACATTGCATAAAATATGAATAAATATATCAATTTCCCAGCTTAAGGAAGTATGCAGCAAAACTTCAAATGTTGTTTTCTACAACTTATGTATGTGAATAGTTTTTCTGCAATGAATTTAGTAAAAATTAAAACAAGAAACTGGCTAACAGACACATACTACACACAACAATTAACACCTCAATACTAATTTCAGCACTCAAAAAATTATACTGATCTAACATTTTCGGCCGTTTTTTAGAGGCCCTCCTCAGAATGAAACACAACGAAATAGTTCTATCTTTTGAAGGATGAAATCCTTCAAAAGAGTTCTATCCTTTGAAGGATGAATCCTTCAAAAGATAGAACTCTAATCCTGGAATCAGTATTGAGGTGTTAATTGTTGTGTGTAGTATTATATAGTTCCAGTTTACTTGTGTTAGTTTTTTTGTCTGATATAACAGACACATTGAAACTAATTTAAAAATAGCAGTGACTAATCAAATATTTCTGATATATTACATTTACATCAGTTCCAGAAGCTAAATTAAGTATACCTATGCTATATATGAATAAATAATTGTGATTTACCGACTTTCTTCCCCCCTCTTTATTCTTGTGTGTGTCCTGCGTCAGTTTAAAAGTTTTGAAATGTGGCCCTTACATAGATAAAGGTTGCCCATCCTTGTTCTATAGTTTACTTAGTCTAAGATACTTGTACATTTTGTTAAAATGATTAAAACACAGGGTGTTTCAGAAATGTTTGGCCAAATTTCACAGGCTTGTAGAGGGATAAACTTGAATAAAAAAGTCAAGGGCAGTTTTTTGATCTGAAGCTTAATTAGTGAGTTATCAAGCATCAAAGCATGATGGTGTCATTTCTATTTTTGAAGTCTAACTATGTAATTTACTAGTAATATTGCTTTGTCTGTTAAAAACACATTCTTGAATAAACAAAGATAACTATGCCTTTGCTGACATCATTGACAAAATTGTACTCATGAGAAAAGTTGCATGATGCAAGTGCCTGCACAACTATACATTTAAACATCAGAATTCATAGAAAAAATGGAACACAAGTACAGTGGTACCTCGGTATACGTCTGCTTTAGAATACATTCAATTCAGAATACGTCCTGTTTGGATGAAACAAATTTTGCTCGGTATACAACTTAATTCAATTATACGTGCTATCTATGAACAAGTAGCACTATCGGTGTACTAGACCACACTAGACATTCACGATGTCACGGTGTATAACTTTGTTAAATTTCTTCTAATTTTAATTTGTAAGAAAAATTTTATTATTTTTATTAATCATAAATTGCAAAAAGGCAAATGAAAAGCAACAGAAAATTGAAAAAATGACTAGAATCACAATGGAACTGAAAAAAGAGATTGTTGAGAAATATAAAGGTGGCATGCGTGTTCGAGATTTTAACTGTTGCATACCATATTCCGAAAATGACGATATCAAAAATCGTGAAAAATAGACATTATAAATCTGCTAACGTTCTGAAAGGGGTTAAATTAACTTCTAAACAGAGATCGAAGATATTAGATCATGTTGAGAAATTGCTTTTGCTTTGGATAACTGAAAAACAGTATGCTAGAGACAGTGTATCAGAAGCAATTATTTGCGAGAAAGCTACATGCTGATCTCATGAAAAATCAAGCAGGAACTAGCCAGGAAAGTGAGGTGTTTAAAGCCAGCCATTTTTTTTTACATGAGAACGGATTAATCGTTTTTACATTACTTCTTATGGGAAAGGTTGGTTTGGTATACATCCTATTCGGTATAAGTCCAAACATTAGGAATGGATTAAGGTCGTATACTGAGGTTCCACTGTATCTGCAACATGTTCCATAGTTCATTTTCAATTTGAAAAATTCAAAGTTATTTGGAGTGTCATATCATGACAGATTTCTGAAATGTACTCTTGAAAAATGTTTAAATCTCAGCTTAAAAATTAATTCCTTAATCCTTTCTAGCATCAAAGGTTTTGTTAGTTTCTCATGGAGTTGTCTAATTTGTGTAAGTGTGCATGTGTTAATAAAAGATAATTATTAATTATTCAAATATTTTTAACTTTTGCGTTAGCCTCCCTTTGGATACTTCTGGATCCACTACTGTTCTGAAGAATCATATAAGATTTTATATCACAATATTTCCTTCAAATCTAAAAACAAAAATATTTATTGAAAAAAGTCTGATTTGCTTGATTTCTTAAGAAACTGGATATAACAATAATAATTGTTTATTTAATTCAGACATGATATTGAAAATGCATCATAAACTATGGAATGTTAATCTATTTATAAACAAAGTTCAAAAATATGAAGGATATGACTGTTTCTAAATAGATTATTTTCTGTCATATACATTTTCAGCACTATATCAAAATAAATATTTTGTTTTTTTGGTAGAATTGATTTCTTTCTCTTTGTAAAGTTTTAGTAGGCTTCTTGACTTTAGGTGCAGTATCTGACTATGATTCTTATACTTCAAGTGTGATAGTATAATTTCTTATACTGCTAAAGTGTAACTGTCTTCTTTTTTCTTGATCTTTCCTTCCTTTTCTCCTTTTCCCTAAGTGAAGAAGGATGTTGTTGCTGTCAATAGTGGATCCAGAAATGTCTAGAGAGGTGCAGAAAGGAACAATTTACCCTACAAAAATTTTTTACTACCTAAGGTAAAAATACCTGAGGCTTTACTTGGAGAAAAACCCCAATAAAGGAATGAAGCTGTACCTTGCACACCTCCAAATTGTTCCTGAATGTTATGAGAGTTTACATGTCTTCCATCCAGATCAAACCATCTACACCAGGGCTGCCCAATTCATTTTCCAGGCGGGCTATAATTTCAATTACATGTCAGTCGGCAGGCTACCTAGTGAATCATACTTGCTTACACTCATGATTCTTCTATAAATGGATAGGTATTTGAATCAAACAAAGCTTTAAGTTGCACATGTTTTAATAATACCTAATAAAAAATACATCAATGAGACCTATGAAGGAGCTTATTAGCTAATAATTTTTCAATATTTGGTGACAAATCCGACATTGATAATAATATCAAATTTGAAATGTGAGATGCAGTTAAAGAACTGCGGTGTTTATTTTTTACATAGTGTAGAGTAGAAAAAACCTTTTCGCAAATATATGTTGAGCCAAATCTGCTTAAAATCTGCAAAACAAGATCACACATTGCAGGGAAGTCGTCCCTAACCTAACCTAAATTTATGTATACGTAACTGTTCAAACAAAAATCTGAAGAAGCACCCAACAATTTAATTTTAATACACAAAAGTCGACTCAAAACTAATAGAACAAGTGTAATAAACACATAGGTTAGGTATTAACAGCAGTGTGGTGGTGACTCAAGTCATAATTCAGTCCACGCTCAACCAATCGACCAATCACGTGGTGGTTGGCATTATTGGTAGCATGACATTGTGTGCTACCAACTGGTGACAGCCGATCGCTACTGTGGGTGGAAAATTCAAATGCGTTGGCAGGCCACTTTGTGGCCCACGGGCTTGGGTTTGGGCAGCCTTGATCTACACTGATGATAATTTTTTTCATAAGAACAAACTGTTTCTTCACTGTTACTTTCCCACATCTGGTGACACATTCCAATAGCTAGTCAATTTTGATCATTCTGACACTATGCTAATTTTCTTTACAGTTGGAATGTTGGGAACAGATACTTGTGTTTTTCAATTTTTAATGAGAGATATAATGAAGGAAATAAATTATAGCTACTGAACTTTAAGCAATTGCATTTAAATTGAAATAAATATAAATAAATAAATTATATATGATTAATTAAGGTATAAACAACAATGTAAAATTTATTCTTAAATACAGTATTTGATTTCACACACACACGCGCGCGTGTGTGTGTGTGTGAAGTCAAATACTGTATTTAAGAATTACCACATTACAATATTACATGTATATTAATCAGTTTTTATGTGCTAGTGCAAATTCACACATATTATTAACAATAATTTACAATTTAAAATTTTAAAATAACCAAAATTTACTAATACATAAAATAAATTAACAAAGAAATAATGTATATTAAGCATTAAGAAATGAAAGGTTAACCATATCAAACAAGGCTGTTGAAAGTTAGTTATAGGGCCCAGGTAGAACAGATTCCACTTTTGCCTTTTTTTTTTTAACATGAATATGTAGAATGTCTATTGGTAAATAGCACTTTTACACTTCTATGCATTTGGAGCTAGAACTATTTTAAGATGATCAAGACAAAACCTTTCTCACTTGTTTCTAGCAGTTCTACACGAGTACGAACGTTTTCGGCCTTCTTAATAGGCCTTCTTCAGGTACATGCTAAACGTTTGTACTCATGTATAAACAGCTAGAAACAAGTGAGAAAGGTTTTGTCTTGGTCATGGTAAATAGCAATTTAAAGATTTTATTTTTGTTAGTAAAGATAACATGAATTTATAGGGATAGAAACCACTACTGGGCCCTAAGTTTTTTCTGGGCTCAGAAAAATCCCCAGTTTTACCCTTGATCCCAGATGTGTTATATTTATTTCTGTATTTGTTCCAGTTTTCTATTCAGAAATCATTTGTTTCTGTTTTGATCCTAAACCACTAAACTGGTTGTTGGTTGAGAGTTTGCACCTGATCAACAGATTGGTCATGTGGAATTTCCTGGTTTTTCAAGTGTCTAACATCTAAATAGGGGCCCATTTCCCATGGAACATGTTGCCTTCTTGGCAGATTGCCTAAATGTTGCATTGCCTTATCTCAGCAATCCAAACTATTTTAATCCTTGATAATATAATCTTCAATTAACAACATCATAATGGAATTCACAATGAAATTGTGGCTTTGCATAAAAATAAAGTACTGAAGTCCAATGGACTTTAGAGAACAGATTAAATTTATAATTGTTATATATTGATTTTCCTTCAATACAATTATTTGTATAATTTGTTGCTGTAATTTATAATGTCCACATCATTAGTATGACACTCAGATGCCTGGCTGATAAAAAGTTCGTAATTTAATTCTTTAATTTTTCTTATGAAATAAACAATTTCTTTTTAATATATAACTTTTAACATCAAATAGCTGTGACTAGAAATTTTAGTTTTTTTTCCCTTAATTTTGTGTTGCAATAGCTTGTTTTCCTCATAATTTACATGGATATAGTAAAATGTAATTTCCCTTCAAGTCTGATTTATGAAATTTTTACTAAAAAAAATAATTATACTACCCGAAATACTGTATTTCATTTTATTTTTGGCAATTTTTAATTTTTGTGGGAGCGAGATTTAAAAATCATGAAATAATGCAATTTATCAATACATTTTCAAATCATTGCAGTTCTCCAATAAATATGGTATGTTCTCAGGGCCCGTTCATATAGGCAAGCTAAGCGATGGCCTAAGGCACTTGAATTCGGGGGGGTGGCATGACGAAAGTACATGCATAAATTACAATAAATAATGAAAAAATTAATGTTTTTTGATCACAATCCTTTCTCACGTGTTGACATTTTGAAAGTAGTGCCATAGTCTCATGATCGCGATATTGCATGTTGCATATTGAATAAAAATTAGATACTCTTGGGGAGATGTCAAAGTCATTTGCCTAGGGCGCCGAGTTTGCTCGGGACAGCAGTGTATGTTCTTACTGATAATTAAAATTCTGAGAGTTGGGCATGTAACTGCATCAGAAATCAACCAATGGTCCCATGGGTGTAGGAGACCTCCAATAAATCAATAAGTATGATATATGTTAATTAGATTTATACACAAGGCTGAACATGTGGCAACAATGCTATATACAATGAAAAATTGTGTGTTTAGCAAAATGGCAACTTGCAGGGAACAGCTTTACTGCAGTGTTTGATCCATTCATGTTTATGAGTACCCTATATCGAGGTTTGACTGTACGTAAATCTCAATAAAATAGCCCGATTCCTTGTTTAGTGCCAACAAATACTTGTGAACAATCTTTCTCAGGAGCATTAAATAGGAAACACTGAAGTTAAGTCTTTTCCCCTTAATAATCCACCATAAGATAAATTTGTGAATTACTAAGTAGGCAACAAATAAAGGTTGTGTGAGAGATGTTAAGCTGATTATATTATGTTTGAGACCTCAAAAATTATAACTCATGCTATCTTCAATGCAACTGTATATGTCTTGCATCCCATATTTCATTCAATTATAATTCATTAATTACTTAAATTATCATCCTCTACAAATACTGTATTTAAACTGTGCTTATAAATACAATAAGGTCCAAAAAGTTCAGTTAACCATTCACAAATATATACACAAGGCAAAACACAAGTTAACTGAATTTCGGACCATCCTCTATTTACAGAATTTGAATCTCAATTTCATATGGGAAAATAGAACGTTTCGCTTTACGACTCCATTCGAGCATAACCAATCGGGTCGTAAAAGCGAAGGGGGGGGGTCTAATCGCGCCATCTTTTAAAAAAATACGAGAAGTTATACTTCTCTACGTTTTCAACAGATGGCGCGAGTTATATAACTAGTATGATATTTTGCTTTGTATTCGCCATTTTGAATTTTTTTCACGTCATTAATTTAGAATTAACAAGTTAAATATCATATGTAATGGTATAAATTAAAACTGTTTTTGGTGCTGAAGATTTAAATTTTAAAGAAATGATTATACAAACACTGGTGTAGACATGAAAATAGAATATTTATAGTTTGTCCTTAACAAATTTCATGTTTAACGCACTTTACACTTTAAATTATATATATAT
>NW_019384389.1:428625-495040 GCF_000671375.1 Centruroides sculpturatus | reverse complement strand
GAAAGCCACTGATTTACAGCCATTGACAGAGCCTTTTTTTTATAGGTTAGACCAGGCGCACAATGGGGCACAATGATCCGATATATACGAACGGATCGATCCCTCAGGAGTCGATCCCTGGTATCCTAGAGCGTGAGTTTTTTTCTATATGTATGGACATTATTGTGTATGGGGGCTGGATTTTGTTCAGCTTTGAAGGTTAATAACTCCTGTGTCTTCTATTGAAAATTTCTGAAATTTTATGGGGAGGTTTGTGTATTAGGAGGATTAGTGCTATTAAATTTTTGTGGGTAAAGGTCGAGGGGGTGGTGAGTACAGGGGTCATGTATCGTATCTCGAGTGGAGTCGGACTTAATGACGATTTTATTCGTTATTAGCATTTACATTTTGTTTTTTTTAATATAAAACGCATCTATATTCTCGAACTTAAGCTTTTTGCTACTTTATAATAATTAATAATACGATATTTTATTTTAAAACTTTTTATAACAGATGTGGCCATACGCAGTTGTAAATGTTTCCGGGAAAGTTAAGCAACTCGTTGCTGGATTTTTTTATGTATATTATAATGAAATTTTAATAGATTACTCTTTTATAGCTTATACAGCTTATATTTAACCAATAGTTAAATATAAACTGATATGTGGTAGAGGGATCTGCATATAAATCAATATAACTTACCGTTCGATTTCCATTCGACTCCATTATACGTACAGACTTTCCCCCAGTTTTAAGCACTCTGTAATCCCTCCTGCAAAATATTACAAATATTTTATTTTTTAGAAAATAGGCTTAATTTTGTATACAGGTAGAATTTCTATTGATCTCGAGAGGTAATTTTCTCCTCCATTTTTTTTTTTTTCTGTCGCCAATCGAGTACGTTATACGACTTTATACAGTAGTAAATCGCGTATGTAATTTTACTTATGTGAAAACCACTAAATAAAGAAGTTCAATCGTGGTTCATTAGAAGAACGAAACACGTGCACTAGCGAGAACAATGCCCGGATTAACTTTACACCTGATAATTCTTTTATTGGAAAGGAAGAGGGTGAAGGTGCCAGATGTTAAGGCTATTTGTTTTGCTTACATAATGGATCTATAATTTTCGTCTAAGTGTACGTGCGTGCATCAGAACGTTATAGTGTTCTCGTGCGTTCAATCAGGCGAGCACATCCTTGCACGTGGCAGGTGTATTCCGCAAGGTTAATTATAACGACACGGAACATGGAATAAGTGAAAATCTTATCTTTATAGAATAACTATAGTTAACGCTGTGATAATAAGTTATAACTCGGTTCTTATGGTCATAAAGGGAAGACTGTATACAAAATGGTCACAAAATCCTTTTATAGAAGAGGAATGTATGGCGGAATAATTAAAATTTGTACAGAAAATGGAGGGAAGCACCATGTTGATTTTGAATGTTTTCTTCTATGTTGATAGTTGCAAGTCATTAAAAACTGCTCCTTATATTAGATTTAACTCTAAAATTCTTGTAAAGACGAGCTGAGAAACTCTCAATACTTTTGCACGTGTTAAATCTGAACTTGGAAGAAGTCACTCCATAGGAGGCCCACATCTAACTGGAGACTCAGGACTTAAGCTGCAAAGGCCATCCAAAATTCAATAATTGTATTCTATTATTGGAACATTGCTATGGAAAGTCAGACAAACAGAAAAGTAAAAACGTCACGCCATTAAAAAAAAATGATATAAGCTACTGAGGAAATCGTCACATACGTAATAAATATTAAGAGCCCAATAAAATTAGGATGTAAATGTCAAATTGGAGTTTATAGGAAACGAGAAGATATTTAAAATATTTCAAAACAAGCTGCAAATTTCCGAAAAACATAAAAAATAAAACTTCAAAAATGACGCCATTAAAGGACGTTTTGCACCTCGTATATATCAGGGTGCAATTATTACACTTTGAGAGTTAGAGGAGGCCCTACGCTTGATTATTGCTAGACTTTCTGCGCCTCGGAAGGGCCCACATTTAAATTTTGTATTATTAAATGTTGAGCCGGTGTTGGGTAAATTATAATAAGAGTTATCTCAGCTTCAAAGATCGCTCTTATCGTTAGATATGAGCGCTTATCTCTCAACTGTAACGAATAATCTCGAATCACCTTGTGTAAATCGAATTTTTTTTTTATTTTTCTACTTTTTCTTCAAAGGATTTTTGAATAATCGTGAATATTTTGGCATTAATTTGCAATTTACAAAAGTAAAATGACAGGTTTCCTGATTTTCACCTCAGAATCCAGTATTGAAACATGGTTTTTATTTTTTGTATCGTGACTGAATAAGGTGATTTTTATCAGGGTAAACTGATAAACAGAATAAATATTTAAGTGATATTATTTACAAACTTTTATTTTAAGATATATCTTAGCTATCTTATAATCCCGTTCTGATAATTCAATTATCAGAAGGGATTATAAGGTTAGAGTTTAAGGTTAGAAGAATATTCTATACCAAAACATCAACGTATTATTTAGATTATACCATACAACACATTGGTTAAGACCTCTGAGATTATGGCCGAGTGGATAAAACCACTTGGTCGTGGGTTCGCACCTGACCACGTGGAGTTTTCCGGGTTTTCTTCACGTTTGTAACACCTAAATAGGAGCCAGTTCCCTCAGAAAGTCTTCCCGAGAGGCACCCCTTTCGGCAGATCGCTCACGTGTCGCTTTGCCGTAAACATAAACCAAACCCTCAGAGATTAGGGCCCTCTAGCAAATTTCGAATCGAGCCCGTCACGGTGCCTAGTCCCATTTGTATTTTACCAACACTTTTCCATTATCGATCAACACTACGGGTTTGGGTCTTTCGGATATGGACAGACGGTCGGACCGTTTACATTTTTGGAGCTTGGTTTAGATTTGTTATGGCTCTAGATTATGTGATACCCCTCTCCTCCGTCAAATAATAATAAATTTCGAAGCGTGAGGCCCTAAACTATATCGGCGCTGCGTAAGAGGGTGCCTAAGCTGTAATGCGTTTAGCTTATGTGACCCGAATGTGCTTTCCCTCCTTAAGAAAGAGAGAACCTCTACAGAACCCCTGAGATCACAGAGTAAAAATATGAGTCCTAGTCCAAATATCTCCTGGCTTTCTAGCGAGTATCCCTTTCTTAGGTGTGTCCTTCTGTGTGCAGCCAAGTGTTTAAGTTATTTTTAATATCCTCTTCAGAGATCATGCCATTAGTTTCTTTTATTTAGAGACGTGCAAAGATTAAGATAATAAAGAACCTTTGGTTATTGCACCGTAGATGAACTGAATTTTGTATAATAATAATAAGAATGCTTATTGTGCGATTACAAAGCATACATTATCATTGTCTTCATTCGAAAGGCTCATATCTGCATCATTAAAACGCCTTGAAAAGAGTTTCGTATTGATTAATTAACATGGTAACTAGTTTTGAATTTCTTGCAAAGTGCAATCCCTCTTCATCATTCTCCATTTTCCAACAATCAACGATGAAAAATTATTTAATTTAACTTACTGAGTCGGTTACTCATCGAAGATTATTCTGTAGGGCCTTTCCAGGATGCAGATTGCGAGAGGCCCCTCTAAGTGCGGGGTCCATGCACACCAGGATGTCGACATCATTGTCTTGATGTAAGAACCGTTTCTATATTTTTCCAAGCTCGGTGCAAAATATAAATGTAGGGCCTTTCCAGAAGGCCGAATTTACTAACCAAGCGAAACGGATCCTGAGCCGAATACACGGGCCACACACACGAATTATCGACATCATTGTCTCGATGAAAGAACCTGCTCCAATATGTTTCCAAGCACGCCGCAAAATATAATTGTAGGGCCTTTCCGGGAAGTCGACTGCATTAACTAAGCGAGAGGGCCTTCTAATGGCGGGTGCCTCTGCGAATACACAAGCCACACACACACTAGATATCGATGTCATTGTCTTCATATAAGAACTTGCGGAGTTCGGTTCAAAATATAAATGTGGGATCTTTCCAGGAGGCCGACTGTATAAACCAAGCGAGAGGGGGCCCCTCTAAGCCATTGACCCCGAGCCAACACAAGCTTCGACGTAATCAAGAGCCACACTTCGCGAGCTTAATTCAATTAGACAATTAATACAGCCGCGTTTTGTGTGTGTGGGGGGATCAATCATTTCCACCCGGGCATCGATTTTTCCACGCGCAAAAATTCTTTACTTATAGTTTCACACAGTAGTTTTTATAATTGATTTCTTCTTCTTTTTTTTCTGATTTTCAAGTATTAAATTTCGGTTACGTAAGGGATGTCATGCGAACAGAACGTTTGTCAAAGATGGGAAGCAGGTGTAGACTAGATAAAAAAAAAATGTCGGAAATTTGTAACGTCCATGCAGACAGGAAACGTCCATCCCGCTGCGAAGGTTAGTTATTCAGTTGCATTGTGTGAAGCATGCACGTCCTGTTCCCGCGTGTTTAAAGTATGCGTGTGTCGTCTGAACCTTTTCATTGGCGTACACTGTACACCGGTTAATAGTTCGAGCGCCATCTGTCTCGTAGTTTTCATAACAATTAGTAGTTGACATCACGACTTTTTAAAGTGTCATCGTCAATGGTAAGTGAGAGTTTTCACTTTCTTCTTCTTGTATTAACCACTTAAAACAGTTCGTTACTCGAATACCACGGCGGTGTCGTTCGTATTGTTACAGTAACTTGGCGTAGGCGGAACGGTGTGGTAACACAGAGCGATATTGACACTAAAAATAAAAAAGTCCTTGCCCTTCGTTGGCCTTGATTTACTGCTGCAAAGAAGGGTAAATACGCGAAATTGTACTGTGTTTTTCGATTCTTACACCCCTGTTTGGTGTATAAGTAACAATGATAAAAGTGTTATCGGTGTTATGGATGATTTTTTATTTATTTATTGATTGGCGTCCGTCTAACGGATCTATCTATGTTAGTTGCCTAGTTACCGAGTCTTAGTCACTTCTAGCTTCGTGAAACAGTATTTAGGAATGTAGATCCTCGCATGCCCCGTTCCGAAAATGATCCTCGTAAGTAACACTACGAAAAACTTTTCAACTTTTATCGGTTAAATCTCTAGTTTTTGTAAAAGAAAAGAATAAAATTTCTTACTTTTAACCCATTTAGGAGGATTTAATCGTTCCAAAGATCCCATTTTTATGGCATTTTATTTTATCCTCCAGGAACTAATTTAAAATATTTTACGATTTCGGAATTAGGACATTATCCGCGCGTGCGTTCGAAAACCATTAATAAAAAAAAAATCGAGCGCGTAAACGCGTACGACAACACTACTGACGTCACTGTTTCTCTTGTTTTCAGACGGGTCCAATATATCCTAGAACAGTTCGATGCTCCTTCTCGGAGGACAGGAGAAAGTTGCAAGAAGTCAAACACGAAGTGGGTGTCATACGCGACAACATACGCTTGGCTCAAAGGCTGTTTGCCGAAGTAGAGAAAGGACTCGAAGATTACAAATGGGAAGCTTTGGATAGAGAAACATGGAACGATCTTCTATATCCCAACCTTATCAATTCGCCAATGTCGCCGCCACCCCTACATCCTTATCACTGTAATCACCTATTTGTAGAACAGATGAAGTTTCATTTCAAGTGGAACCATGGTTTATTGATATGAAGAATTAAAACAAAAAGAAATTTATATTATATATATATATATATACACATGAAGAACTAACTTTGCGATTCATGTCACATATGTTTCGTGACGTCACTCCGGGCGTTTCCAATCACTATGGTAACACCTGCTCGAGCACCTGCCTTCCCCCCTCTTAGTACAACATCTGGTCGACGTTCGTTAATGGACAGATGAAATGTTTTGACTTTTTTTATGATGATTATTCTGTATTTCGATTTTAAATTTAACAATACCCGAAGGCTTGTGACTTAAAAAGAAAAAACAATGGATTAATCAACAATGGAGTATTTTCTTATTTAATATACATCAAACTTTTTAAGAAGATTTTTTGGAATAAATGTATTTTTTAGATAGATAGATGTAGTATATTATGACGAGAGTTTAAATAGAAGAATTAAATTTTTATTTATTCATTTATTGTATTCCTCGTGTAATGGTTTAAAGTTGTGTTAATTTTGCGGTGAATTTTTATCCTCTGTTACTACACGGGTTATTTTTCTTTGTTCCTACCTAACTGCGGGTCATTTTCCTCTGTTCAGTGGAGTATTTCCTTCTGTTATTTTCCATATTTTTCCTGTTAATCTGTAGTGTAATCGTGGAGGTCCCTGGTTACACTACTGATACATTCTGGAGCCAAAAGTACACAAAGAAGGGGCCCCCCTTACCTTTGCAAATATATGATTTTTTTCGAAACACGAGAGGATTCTTCGTCCAAGTCACTAAGGTGTGAGGTGAATACAAGTTTGCACTGTCTAATTCGGCCGACAGATCGATTTCTCCCCTGTTTAATGTCTTTTAGCATTTGTATGCTACTTATATACCAAGTACTCGAGCATAGTTTATATGATACCATTGATAAAATAACACTAAAATTAATGTAAACCCATTGAAAGACACGGAGAGGGAGGAAAACTGGATACAGAAGCCATGATTTATTAGATTAATTAGTTTGGCATATAGAAATACGTGGGTTCAGGTCTCACTTAGAATAAAATCGCATTTTTCTTTCTGTGAATGGGACATAGGTATACAGGGTGGCTCAAAAATTAGTTGACCTAGAATTACAGAAGTTTTTATACACTTCGATAACAATACAGCTTCATAGTAACAATACGTAGAAACGTTTTACAGAGGGTGAGGGTGTTCAAACCACCTTCTCTATTGAACACACAGAGGAGTCATATTAAACAATTTATTAATAAGATTTGTTAGTAGAGAAGTGGTTAAATGAGTTTTGGGCCACACTATACAATGCTTGCCTTCATTGATTGGGAGTAGAAGTGAAAGTACAGTACTTTCACTTGTACTCCTACTTAATATCCATTTACTGAGGGCTATGTGGCCCTAACTTATACGACAGGCTCTTTCCCTCCACTAATGATACATGTAAAATGCGAGGCCCTAGGCCTCAGCTTGTTTAGCTTAGGTAAAAATCCGGATCTTTACTTACTACATACAGTTTTACTTTAAAAATGCAGAAAACAATTTATATATAACTCCAATTGTTATATTTTCTTACTTTATTTAAGGACACAGCAAAACACATTTCATTTCTACACACAAGAATCACTAACACGTGACATCTGCCATATCCTGTTCGTTTAATTATTTAATTAAAAATATATAATAATATATTGTATTATAATTAGTCTAATTATTAATTGTTTTTGAGTATAATTAACAGAAAATTTGATCAATTTACAGGAATATTAATTCATTGTGCCATTAAATAACTTTTTAGATACACTTTCTAGTAGCAGATGGCGTTACTTGTTCAACTTTAGAGTAATTTGAACCTTACTCAGCCTTAAAATTTACATTTTAAAGTTAATTATAATTAGTTTGTGTTTACATAATCGTAGATAAGTGATATAAATTAAATGAAAAATGAAGAATTTTTAAATAAAACTGATTTAATTGATGATGATCATCATAATTATCGCCATTGTATTAAATGTTTTTCATATTTTGTAAGATGGGATTAGATGTAGGAGGCCTTAGACACGGAGAGGGCCTCAAAATTTAGACTTGAACAATAAAAAAGCTACAAAAGTTGGTACGAATGAAGGTTTGGTAAGGCTTGATAAGAGGTAAACAGAGTACAGTAGACCCCCCCATAACACTAGATAATTCCGTGTTATATGAATTCCGTGTTGTACGAGTCACTTAGATTTTACAAATACGTGAACCGTTCACAGCCCGGCACACGTATTTGTTAAAATCTCAGTGACTCGTACAACACGGAATTCATATAACACGAAATTATCTGCAGTGTTATAGGGGAGGTCTACTGTATTTTTGATTTTATTTATATAAAGTCGAACCTCCCAACGACGGCCACCTCTAAAAGGCGGCCATTTTTTCGGGGAAGTTTCCTTTTAAAATGCCAAAATAATCTCCAAGCAACGACCACCGCCAAATACGGACATTTTTGTTTATTTTCCCGGATCTGTGGCCGTTGTTCAGAGATTGTTTGTATTTATGGTTTTCTAAGGCCCGGTATCATCATAATTCTCTTATGCCCTGCAATAATAATTGCGTGTCATCGTGTTAATCATTATTAGCAACTCCAATATTTAAAAGTATAACGCAGGGTGGCCCAAAAGTCGAGCTTTCTTTCCGTGAATTTCAAATACAGTTTCAATTGCTGACGTTTAGAACGTGGATTTTTTTTTTTTTTTTTTACGAAGCGGTTAACTGACTTTTGAACCGTTTCATGGAATTACACGTGAAAATTTGTATTGCGTGACGTTTCTTAAATTGTTTCGTGCCGGTTGCATTGATATTTTGAAAAAAAAATCGAAAAAAAAAGAATGTTTGTTTAAGTGATGGAAATATAGTAATTATATGAAGATTTGCACGAAGAAATTTGGTGCATTGTGAAAGAAACCAAGAATTAAACCGGTGGTTTTTAATTTTTAATTGTGGCACACTAGTGGCCGAATGGTTAAAAACCACTGAATACCTGTATTTGGTCGTGGATTCGTTTTCTTCACGTGTTTGACATCTAAATAGGGGCCAGTTACCCATAGATCATGTGTGTAACATCTAACTAGAAAGTCTTAGGTGGCACCCACCTGTATCCTGATTTACGGGACATGCTGATACCTTAGGATCCTCCCCAACAAGATTTAGTATGGTATCATGTAAAGGTTGAAAACTATTGGTTTCGGAGGGAAATTTCGAGTAGGATTCGAACTCACACCTTTAAATAAAATCCGATTGATATAATTAAGCCGTATAATACATCTGATGGAATTCTTATCTTTATTCTACTAGTATTTAGCTTAAATTATATGATACGTTAGTGAAATTAAATAATTGGTATGCTGTGAAAGCGGGTGGATTATTTCTCAACCGGAACTAATTACATTTTTCCCATACTGGATCGTTAATTGCGTATTTATACTTCCAAAAATATTGCTTTATAACGCTTTAAAATTGATTCACAGTGTCTTACAGCCGTGAAGACCGTGTCCAGGCATAGACGATTCTTTTATAGAATAATGTGATAAAGTTTTAAGGGGCCTAATAGGGCCTTTTTTTAATCGCGTCTATAAATCTGAAAGACCCAAGTTGGAGTTGGTTAGAATCCTACAACTGCGGCGAGGGAGAGAAACCGACTCGAACTCGGGTCCTTCAGCTATTTTATTGATGTTTTTTAATGTCTTTCAGAGAGGGTTGAAGGCCCCACTTCTATTAATTGTTTCGGTCCCTATCTTGTTTCTTATCTTTCAATATTCAATTGGAAATTAAAGAATAGAAGGCTTCCCAGGAACGTTAGATTCCTTGAACTTCAAACAGACAGGACAGTTAAAGGAAGGATTATTGGCGTCACGGGTCTTTGGTTCGCGCCTGACCAACGAGCTACCCACCTGGAGTTTTCCGAGTTTTCTTCTTACGTCTAACACCAGTTTCCTGTTGGATGTCTTCCCGGGAGGCATCTCTTGACATGTCCCACGTGTTGCATTGCCTTATCCCATTAAATCAAATCCTACAGGCATCACAAACTTAAAATGTTCCCTTGCTGTCATAATCCTTCTTCGATATTTTTCGTCTTAGTGTTTTTATCTCTGTTTCCCACTGTATTTCTCTCAAAATAATTCAGGGTCCACAAATGGCGGAATGTTTAAAATCATTGAACGGTGGATCAGGGGGTTCGCGCCCGACCAAAAGCCAAGCCACGTGGATTTTTCTGGGTTTTTATCACGTATGTAACATGTAAATAGGGGTAGTTTTCCATATAAAATCCTCTCGAATGGCATCCCTCCGTCAGACACCCATCAAATTAAATCAATGCCTTATCCTTCATCAATGATAGCGTAGTGGGATCAAATTTTCTCGTGATTGTCAAGGCCCGTTGTGATTCAAACTCATTCGTAATGGACAAAATTGAACCCCTTTTACGTTTGCCCATTGCTCTACACAGATCAAAACTAGAAAGGGCTCGTTTGGTTCATGCTCTGGACTCAGAAAGGTCTCCAAAGAGGCCCTTTTTGTATCCAGAGTTTGAATTATATTATGATATGAAAGTGATATACATTAAGAGATCGAAGACCCTAAAAAATTATTTTATTCGTACATTTTTATGGCTTTCTGATGGGATGAAGCCCTATATTAATGCCTTAAACGGGGATATTTATATTTAACCTCCTCAGCCCGTGGCTCTGCTACAAGCATATTTGTTAAAACGAGGGCACATTATTTATTTATTTATTTTTATTATAATATAAAAATCAAGGCCCTAAAGAAGCGAAACGGGACTCGGCACGTCACAAGTCTCCGAAAGACATAAAATTATAAATTAAATCGATATAACATTAAAAAAAAACGATTTTTTCAGCTGTTATCGAAAGAAATTTTGGGGTCCCCCCTCTGTGTTCTGGGTCTCACGAGCTAAATGATTCTGCTAGTCTTCTATCTGACAGGTGGTGATATTGGTAAATAGCGAATCCAGAAATCTAGAGGGAGTGCAGTCAGGAAACAATACTCCTTATCTGTGGTACCTTGGGGAAACCCCCTCAGAAGGGGGTGCAGCTGCGACCTGCGATCCCCCTAAATCTGCCTCTGGTATTAGTCGAATTTAGGATTTATGGAATAAGCGGACCGTCCAGAGAGTAATAGGGCTAGGGGCAAAATATATATTGCAAATTAAATTAAGTAAAGTGTAATTTGCACCTTTTTCCTCCTCCTGGGAATAAGACCGAGGACTTTCTACTAGAAGCTATGTAAGAGAAGATAAAGAATAGGAATGGGTGGAATAAAGGATAGGAATAGGAATAGGTGGGATAAAGGATAGGAATAAGAATAGGTGGGATAAAGGATAGGAAGGAATAGGTGGGATAAAGAATAGGAATAGGTGGGATGAAGGAATAGGTGGGATAAAGGATAGGAATAAGAATAGGTGGGATAAAGGATAGGAATAAGAATAGGTGGGATAAAGGATAGGAAGGAATAGGTGGGATAAAGAATAGGAATAGGTGGGATAAAGGAATATATAGCTGTATATATCATAATTGGAAATATTAAGTGTAAGAATAGAGAAGAGCAAGTTTAGTGGAAGCGCAAGCAATTGTTCAACTCTATTTAGCTATTGTTAAAGTTTTCAATTTTCAACCTTGATTTACGAAAGCAGCGAATATAAAAATATCCTAAACGAAAATTCAATATCATAAATAACAATATTCAATCTATCATTTGTCATTTACTTTGTAGCCATTCATCACATTAGCTAATTACACGGCTTCAACATATTATTTTTCAAATCACAATGAAGTTATTTCTGTTACTTAGTTATTAACTCGAATGATTGATTGGCTGTTTTTTTTTATTTCTAATTTTTTTTGGGGGTACGGATAATCGAGGTCGGTTCGTTTACCTTATTTCGAAAGTTTGACGTATTCAAAATAGAAATTATTGCTACAGAATTGTTTGTTTTGTCTGCACGCTCCTCTATCTTGTGTTTTTTTTTTTTTTGTGTGTCTTCTCTATAAATAAATGCATTTAATTGTTTTACTCTTGTATAAGTTTATAATTAGGTGACGAGATTTGATTCCTCGTATTCACTTGCGTTTATACCTATAAATTATGTCACGTGTTTAAAATGCCTGGTGCCTGCACACGAGGCATTTTTATGCACAATAAAACCTGCGTAAACCGGACTCGGACGGTACCGAATCTGTTTTTCTGTTTGAACAAGTTTTAACACCGAAAATCGCGAAGAATTTTTCCCATTTAGTCACGTTTCCGTTCTATTAACGTACGTTTCGAATAGTTTCTACTGTGTTTAAAATTGCCCCACGCCCTATGACGTTGGTTTAGTTTTATTTAAAGGATCCTTCACGCAAGGTATTTTTAACACGTATCTACAATAAATAAATACACGGATCGACGTTAAGATAAGTTTATTGTATTACTAGACTAAATAATACATAAAAATATTAAATTCTAAACAGACCGAACCCTCATCTGATATGCATAAATGTACTGAACATCAAAAACTACAATGTCTACAGAGCCGAACCCACGTCTTTTCGAATGTACAGAAAGATATGCCGTGTTAATTTATTAAAATATACTGTTTAGAAATAATTGTTTACATTAAAAATCGCTCAATCTGTGACCTTTTATTTGCTTTGATAAATCTAAATTAACCCCTTAGTGTCAATGTTACCCAATTTTTTACAGTAAACAATATTATATCACGAGGGGGTAAAGTGTACGACGAATGGAATTCGTCACACTTAAGAAAAATATATGCCACGATTCAAGGTAGCCGAAAACATGAATTCGTAACATTACAATTGTTTATATTGTTATTTTAAGGTGAGCGAGTGTGGGTGGAAGCGATTGTTTTCGAAGGAAAGTGCCGTAATCGATCCGAGGTCGGTCACTGTACACACGAACAACCAAACTGGATCAAGTACTTCCGACTGATGTAACGGAAGGGAGATTACGAAAAATAAAATAAAATAAGAAAAAAAAAGACAAATTTTAAAGGACGATAATTAAAGATTGTTTAGAAATCTATTAATTTCGAGCCGGTAGTTTCGTCCCACTGCCCTCTAAACGTCCTTGACCCATATGCCGGGGAGGAAGATGCTACGAACCTCTAGTGAAGAGTTTTGAAATTTTCGATTTGCATTTGATGCCATTGTAATAATGTCCATTTTTGTTAATTCTGAATGCTAATGCCTGACCGTATTTAGGCATGCAGTCGTGCGAAATTTGATCGATAATTTTTACTAAAATAGTGTCTTTCTTGCGTGTATCTTAAGTTATATTATTTTTAATCTCTTAATCCATATTTTATTCCCTTTAAGGGATTAAAAACATCTATAATACAAATTAAAATATATGCTCTTCACCTCAAATTAGTAGTGGCTTGCCCCTGTACATCATACTTTTCCTTTAACAATAGAGTAGTGTCAGTCGTCTATCTAACACCTTTCGGGGGGAAATTTTTGAATTGAAATAATACGACTTCTAGGTTGTATTAGAAGTTCGTATATAGTCAATCGGGGTCTCCTTCCCCTAAGGTTTCCATATCTGTTATCCTCTTCCGTCTATCTAACGCCGTTCACGAGATTAAGGAAAGACATACAGACAGACAGCCGGACGACGGTGGGAATTTATAGGTGTACAATTTTTCAAATTGTAGCCCAATTATAGGAATGTATTCCATAAACGAATGAACACCTCTACTAAAATTAGCGGGCATGCAAGCATGTAGACACGTAGACGTGTATTCAGACACACAAATCAAATATACAAGCATTACCTAAATTAGCCAACAAGTATGTGCAGGCAATAGGTAGAAAGGTTGGCACGGGCATTACAGCCACGTAGGCAAGCACATAGAAATTTAAAAAAAAGGGATGAGCATGCATACACAGATAAACGAATACACAAACATCCACAGGAATATAATTAGAGTAACACTGAAAATATAATGTTAATATTTTCTATTAAATTTAATAATTAGACTCGAAAAATACACAAGAAGCTCACAGACGATTAGAGTTGCATAAAGGATGATTAGTACGTGTGTACAGTACATCCATTTGTCTCTCTGGTGTTCTATTATAAAATTTCTCCACGTATTTCAAGTAGTAACGTTTTCGTGATTATACTGGAAATATTCGAATTAAATTATGTAACGCTTTAACTCGAACCCAAAGAGGAAATATACGAACGAGATGTAACGATGACATTTATAATGGGAGACGTCAATAATTCATTTTCGTTACGTGAAAGAAATCTTGAGAAATTCTCATGAAATTTATGAGAAATATTAAGCAGTTTGGTTGTTTCTTCCGACATTTTCATAAGCTTCCTTTTATTATTTTTTATGTTTTGTAAATTCCTCTTCTGTTTAATTGTATACTAAAATGTATTATATCTTAACACTTTGATAAACACACCTAACACGCTTTTAAGAATATACTTTAGAAGAGTTTAACCCTACAATAGTTTATCACTGTCAGAGTGGATAAAATCACTCAGCACTGATACATAGTCGCGGGTTCACTCCCGTCCGAGTGAAGGTTTCACAGTTTTCTTCAAATATCTAATATTAAAATAGGGAACACTTTTCCACAAGGTGCTTCACGAGAGGACTTTCTAATTGGCATGTATTACGTTAGTCAATTTGTTTTTCAATGCCTACTAATGGCCGAGTGAATAAAATCACCGAATACTGTTAGTTGGTCGCGGGTTCTTGCCACACCAATGGCAGAAATCCACGAGTTTTCTTCACGGCCAGTTTCCCACAAAAGTCCTCCCGGGAGACATCCTTCTCGGCGGAGCGCCCACGTGTCGCTTTGAGTAACCAAATTTGTTTTTCATTTATGTAACCATTCCGAACATATTGTATTTTTATGTGTAAACCCTTCGTTTCATGCCTTTTTTTTAAATGGAATATTACAGAAACTGTTCTTTAGCGATCAGGTTCTTCAGGTGCTGAATTCATGTTTGTTCTTCTCGTGGAAGAGCTACACTGCACGGTCTTATGAACTAAATTAAGTACTGTATTCATACGCATTGCTCGATAATTAATTCATAAGTATTTCATAGAATGATTTAGATATGGGAGAAAGTTATGGTTTTTTAGCAGTTAATTGTGTTGAAATGCCCGAAAAACGAATGTGTTCACTACTTTTCTTTTCGTAACTGCGATCAGTTTCGAATTTCGTAAAGAAACCATGTGAAGAAACCATGTTGAAGAAATTTGTTTGTTATTTTTTTCATTAAAAGACGATAATACACGAATTTCTTCACGATTTATTGAGGCACGTGGGCGATTGCGTTGCCGCATCTGCCGAGGGGGTGCCTCCTGGCAGAACTTCTTTATGGCCCTATTTACGTGCTAGTAACGTGAAGAAAATCCGGAAAACTCCAAGCGAACCCGCGACCGACTACCAGTGTTTAAGTGGTTTCTAAAGTTACGTAGATTAAAAAGCTGTTAAACGCTAAACTATGTTTGATCATATGACATTACTCATTAAAAATTAATCTATCCTCATTTCGAACTTGGATCCGTAGGATTGGACTGTTGGATTAAGCTGAAGGCAAAATGCCTCCCGGGGGTACTCTCCGTGGAAAATTTGCCTCTATTTAGAACATGCGAAGATAATCTGGGAAACCATTTGGCAAGCTTATTGATGAGGTGCGAACCTGCGACCAGCTAACAATATTAAACGCTGTTCTTCCAATATTCAATGGTGTTCTTCCATAGATCTAACTTAGAAGATATTCATGATGATAAGTTACCATAAATTCCAAAAGGTGCTCCGAAAGTCAGTTAACTATTGTAAAGACTAAATTGCTATTTTATTGAAATACATTCTGTTAATAGTTAAGTTTGGAATGGAGAAAACCACCGAACACTGGTAGTTGGTTGCGGGTTCGCGCCTGATCAACGGACTGGCCACGTGAAGATTTTCGGGTTTTCTTCGTGCCTAACACCAAAATAGAGGCCAGTTTTCCATAGAAATTTCTCTAGGGAGACAAATAACCTTAGTTATAATGATAATTTAGGTTTTACAATGGTTAACTGACTTTTAGTCCACCCTGCAGTTAAAATTTAATTTGTTAGTTATAGTCGTTTTTACAGTTTCATTCAATATATAACTTGAAAAAAAATCACCCTACAGATTAAATAATTTACACTTGCTCATTATATCAAGATTTATTTTCACATAAGATTTCGAAATTTCATATTAATAATTTATTTACATACTTCTCATTACGAATTTACCTGTTTTCGTGAAAAAAAAAAGAAATGGACAATGGTTTAATACCTTGAAAACATGGTAATGTCTGCGGAAATGGCATTAATGTGTTGTTAAGTGACAGAAGTTTTATAGGTTAATGGAGTAATTCCACGATCGAATCTCTTTTGTGGGTAATTTATTCATAAAAGATCACGTTTTTTTTTTTTTCTGTTTTAAATATTTTTCTTGATCAACAAACAAAATAAAACAATGCGTGCCGATTGGTATCAAGTTTAAATAGATTTAATCATCGAAGTTTTGTCGTTGTTCGATTCATTTCTCTTCTCACTTGGTCGCGGGTTCGTGCCTCATCAACTGGCTGGCCACGTGGAGTTTCCCGGATTTTATTCGCGTGTATATGTTTGTTTGTTTATTAAGTTATGGCAACGCAACACTAGGGCGATCTCCTTAGTGTGGATCCCTTCCGGAAGGTTTTTTTTAAAGGTAACTGGCTCCTATTCAGGGGTTACAGACGTGGAAGAAAACCCGGAAAACTCCACGTGGCCAGCCCGTCTTGACGAGGCGCGAACCCACGACCGAATTCCCAGTGTTCAGGGAACGGAAGCGCTTGGCCCTTCGGTGTATAGCACTTAAATAGGGGAAGAGAGAAATTCTCTCTCCCCCTTGGCATTCCAAAATCTAATTGTGAAGAAACCCCCCAAAAAATTATTGATATAATTATGTGTTTCCAAGTTTCGCCCCCTAAACATTTTTATGCAGGTGCCCATGATATCGCTCATGTCTTGCGTCACCTTATCTTATTAATCCTAAGGGCCTAACAATTATGGTGGGCCTGCTTCATATAAATGTCATGTCGCTAGAGAGTACAGATCCGTTTCTTATATGAAACATCATTGTAATTTTCTCTCTTCCCCAAATTTGTTAAATTAACTTTCACAAATTCATCAATATTTTAAATTAATTTATTTTATAATATGGTTCAGTTCATTTCGGGCATAAATATGGATAATTTATCTATCTTAAACTCGAGAAGGAAATTAATACAATGAGTAAATAAAAAAAATATATATATTTACTCCTGTAAATTACATTATATTAATGCTTAGACTAGAGGGAGGACAGCGAGACCATTTGGTACGGACCACGGATACAGAGGAGGCCCTAAAGTTTAACCTCTCGATTATCCGGCCCGTTTGCTTCCATTTCTATGAAAATGTTACTCATGCTTCTCATTATTCTCCTTATTTCCTCCAAAACAAAGAATCGGTACCGAAGGGCCACGGGTCACGTCATACATTGCAGGCATTAGTCCTATAATACTCGCGGTAAACCGGCAGTATCGCTACATGCGAGGAATGGCCGGATTAACAAGCAACATAAATTAAAGTTTCGTTTTAAAAGAAATTAAGTGGGCCTCCAAAAAGGCCTGTTGAATCTAAGAGAATTTATATGTATACGTATATATTTTTGTAGATTTCTGAGAGAGACTGTATTAACATTCGTGTCTAACCAGGCCTCATCTCATCTCTCTTAGGCCCTAACTATATCAAAACATAACTTTATATCAGGTTTAAATTATGAAAACTTTAGTAAGTTTTAATAATTTAAGTCTTTAATGCTGTTACATTTGATAAACGTTGAATTTATATATATATATTACTTTCCCGGCTGTTTTATATACATAACACATTCCTACTGTCGTCCGTCTGTCTGTCTGTCTGTCCTTCCTTAATCACGAGTAACCTTTATTAATGTCGGATAGTCTGGTTGTCTGTCAGTAGTAAATGTAGTTATTTTAAAATATATTTAAACGTAAAATATGATAAATATATATAGATTTTATATGGATTTTTTGAGCTTCTGTATGTCTGTCCGTAGAATTACCATAAAGACTTTATAGTCATTTGACGTATCGACGTGAGGATCGATTTTGTAGCGTTTTTAACTCTATTTATGAATCTACATTTTTAAAATATTTGAAAAAATTAAAATAATAATGTTTGGAGTGTTTTATAATGCTGTAGATCTTTCTATAGTATAATATAATAATAATAAACGACAAATTAAGTATTTCATTATTTTATGTACAATACAACGAATATGTTCAGACTGAATGGGGCCTCAAAACTTTGGCTCGGGTTCCGAACGGTGTTAAAATTGTATGTTTTATTCTTTATAGACTAAGGGCCCACCAGTGTCCGAGTGGATAAAACCAGCGAACACTGGTCGTGGGTTCGCACCCTCAAAAACAGGCAGATCGTGTGAAGTTTTCCGGATTTTCTTCACCTAAATAGGGGACATCCCCTTGCGTGTCGCGTTTCAGTAAACAAATAAACCAAACATATAGACCAAGGAGGGCCTCAAAAGCATGGCTTGGATCCCATAGGATCCAAAATTTCTTCTTTAAGGGCCCAGGGATTTCATCTAAATGGCTTACAAGTTCAGATAGTGACATGTATCAGACACAGGTCCTCCTCTTCTGATGCTTCTCGGGAAGATTTTAACGAAAAAAACTGATCCCTATTTAGGTGTTAGACAAGTGAAGAAAATCCGGAAAACTCCACGTGGCCGGGCTCGAACCCACGACCAATGTTCGGTGGTTTTAACCACTCGGACACTGGTGGTCTACAGACAATAATATACGAGCTCGTGCAATGACGATGGCTTTTAAAATATTATTTGTTTAGACCAATTTGATATATTTTTATCTGATAATTAATATTGTAAAGTTTTAAAAATTATTATATAAATATACTGTAAGTTATATAGAAATGTAATTTTATTTTTATATAGGAGCAGAAGGCTATGAGTTATTGGGATCTATGTAAAAAATGCATTTATAGATTATTAATGAGTAGGTAAGTAGTTTTGCGTTTTATAATTTAAAATTGTCGCAAATTTGGGTTAAATATATATATTATTATTATTAGGTTTTATTTTAGTTTGGTTTATTTGTTTATGGCAACGCGATCGGAGGGTCTACATATTGGAAAATGGCTCCTATTTAAGTGTTATAAACATGAAGAAAACCGGAAAATTCCACGTGGCTAGCCCGTTGGTCAGGTGAGAACCCACCACCTACTACCTAATTCGATGGTTTTATCCACTCGGCCAGTTGTGGGCTATAAGGTTTTTAATAATTAAGAATCCACAAGCAACTATGAAACAGAACAAAGGTTAATATGGATAGTTGGCTCTTAGCAAAGATGAAGTGTTTACGGAGGAACCATCGAAGATATCTTTTATCTGGATTTACAATTAAGCGACGATGACACAGAAGGACCCGTGCACTTTCAGCAGCCGTACAGATTCCCGAAATTTCCTCAATAAACGTCTGTTAGTCTAGTGTTGTTAGTTACATTATAGATCTAAGGTTTAGTCCACCCTTTTTTGCAAGACTCGAATCACTGTTGCAATTACCGAAGTGACAACGGATACTCTGCATCGAGCAACATTGAATTCGGGTGGAATATCTGTGGTATCAACAAAATGGCATTGTTCGAAAGACAAATTTGATATGATTCTCCGTTACCCGTATGCAAAGGAGGCCAAAAAAGATCCTCCCTTATATAGAAGCAGTTTTTATTTTTGATTCTATTCGCACGTTCGTAAGGTTGTGAGGCCCCAGATTTATGACAGACCCGAGTTTTATCTTGTCTCTCTCAACTGTGAGAGGGGGTAATATTGTATTACTTTATTTATTTCAGATATTTATTTGAATAACCAAGAGTTCTGTCAAGATAACGTCATTCAATTTCCCCCATATCGAAATGACTAAGAGCACGTTCGTGGGTGTTTATTCGTTATGTAGATAGACTAAGTAGGTCTGTGCAATCTTAATCACAGGAAGGAAATAACAGGCCAGATTTCCTTTAAAATTTCATCAACGTTACTGATTTTCTACCGTTTATAATTGATAAATGTGTAGACTATTATACGTCTACTATAACAGGATATTGTGAATATTGTGATCTTGAATGGTCATCACCAAATTCCTCCACAAACAGCTAGTTTTCAGTTTATCTCGATGAAATTAAGTTCTTCATTACTTGATACACACCGAATCGACAAGTTTAGAGAAGTGTATCCAGTTTAGTTTAGAACTATTTTGCGATTTAACGATGAATAGGGCGATTGGTGTTCACGTTTTAACTGAATACACTTATACGAATGCGTTTATCAACTCGTCATTACAGATTAATTATTGTTTTCAGTAGTTGTAACCTTTCGCCATTTAGAAATCTAAATAGTAATAATACAGAATGGCTCGTAACTCAGTTAATCAAGACTGTTACGTCTACTAGTGGCCGAATGGGTAAAACCACTAACACTACTCGTAGATTCATTCCCGGCTGGCCACGTGGAGTTTTCCGGAATTTCTTCCCATCTGACACTTAAATAGGGGCCAGTTTTACATAAAAAGTCCTTCAAGAATGCATCCCCTCTTGGCAGTGTTGAGTTGCCTTTTTTCTATCCATCCAATCCAATGCAAGACCATTGTTTCAGACAACCAAAAATATAATAGAAAATTTTGCATTGTAATGCTACGAATTGTTTATTAAACACGGGACCTTCTATTTACAAAAATTTCTTTTCAACTTTGTCACTAAAAACTACAACAAAACTCTTTATTTAAATGTGTTATCTGATTTTTTTGGGCCCTTCTAGACTTGTGTTTTATCTGTTTTTTTATTTTGTTTTATACGATATTTATTGAGCTGTTAAATAAATTAATTCGCAGACATTCTAGCGAATAATTTAGCAAAAAAACAAGAAAAAAAAGTTAATAACTTTTCGCTTTACTAGAAAGATTATAATTGTTTATTTGTATAATTTCTTTAAGTAAGGTTAATTACGGTTTTTAATTTCCTTTACGTTTAAAATTGTTTATTTATAAATTTGAAAAGGTAATTTCAATCAAATGATACTTTATCTTCAAGAAAAAGAAAATTTCTTAGACTCAAATAATCTTATAATGAGATAATTAATTTTTTTTTAATCTTTAAACGTTCTTAATACTTTAATTATTTTTTGCACTATATTTAATACTTCTATAATATATATATATTTTTCCTTAAGTGGTTTAAATGTACACAATGTAATGTAGAATAATACAATTTGTGCATAAAGTAACTTGTTTCGAAGTTTATTTACTGTCCCCTGAGTTCAAGGTCTTGTATTTTACTTGTTTTTATGTTTTCTTCTAAGAATTTTATGTTTACTTTAATTTTTTTCCATTTCTTGGAAATTTTTACTAATTACATGAATTATAATATTTAGGGGATAAGAAAAGAGAGTGTTGTCAGTCGCTAATGTGGGCTTCACCCCTCTCCGAAAGTTCTACATGTTGAACAGAACCCAGAGAAGAAGGGTTGTTACCCAAATTACCTTTCTAATACTTTCATCTATTTACTCATGGATCTCGACTTAGCTCTGTCTCTAAGTTTGCCATTACTATTGCCTTGTATTTGTTCTGGATGCCTCTTTCTGGCCTCTGAGGCCGATATAGAATGGAATAGAAACCCCATGCTCATTTAGAGGATGATTAGTAATTTAGGTTCACATAAAGGAGAATAACAATCTCTGATTTCAGATAGAAGAAAACAAACATTAAAAGCCCAAATAGAAAGGGCAGTAATCCAGCACTGGATAGAGAGGGCAGTAATCCAGACTGGATAGAGGGGCAGTAATCCAGCACTGAGTAGAGGGGACAGTAAACCAGCACTGAGTAGAGGGGGCAGTAATCCAGCAACTGGATAGAGGGGGCAGTAATCCAGCTACAGAAGAAGAAATAAATAAATTTTATATTGTATCATGTACTGCAATTAATTGTTTCAGATACACAACTAATGCTTACAGTACTTACATAAATCCTTGTTAATTAAGTTAAAATTATCCAAATATGTTGTAAGAAATTTAAAAATGGCAAAATTCTGATAATTAGTTTTTTTACATAAATTAATTTATTTATTTCTTGCGATTTTTGTAATAATAGATCTTTCAATCAGCATTAATTGAATCTAATTAAACTTTAGCAAAGTAAAAATATTAAATCTTAACTAATTTTAGAAGAATATTCTACGAATAATAGAAACGAAATAGTAGATAAGTTAAATTTGATATTCTTCAATTAATTGGAATTTTCCAGATTATTACAAAATTCGAATGAATCAGTGATGCAAATATTTAAAAAGAAATAATGATTCACTTCGTGGAATAATAAAAATGAAAAACAATTAAATAGAGAAAGGGGGAAAATATAGAAGGGGAAGAGAGGGAGGAAAATGTAGAAGGGAAGAGGAGGAGGAATATGTAGAAGGGGAAGAGGGGGAGGAAAATGTAGAAGGGAAGAGGAGGAGGAATATGTAGAAGGGGAAGAGAGGGAGGAAAATGTAGAAGGGAAGAGGAGGAGGAATATGTAGAAGGGGAAGAGGGGGAGGAAAATGTAGAAGGGAAGAGGGGGAGGAAAATGTAGAAGGGGAAGAGGGCTCTAATACTGATTTAAGTGAATCGTTTTCAATTGTTTTGTATAATTTTCTATAAAAACAACCTTGTTTTATTTGAAATATTATGTACAAAATGTTTTTAAAAACATGTTATTCTACTTAATAAAGTTTTCATTTATAATTACTTGCAGAAAGTACGTAATATTTTGAAAATATTAAACGCGACAAGAGTTTTTTTAACCTAAAAAAGGTAATTGGTGATCCTCATCAATGAAGTTTTTATTTATATATTTAAATATTTATTCTTGGGGTCCGCGAACTACCGGTTGGAAACCGGGATCAGCATTTATGTTAAACATTAAATTACAAATGTAAGAAAACCTTTGATTTTAAATATATATATTATTTAGTGCAATACCGTAAAAAATTAAAGGGATTTGTTTCCTTGAATAAGTGCTGAAAATATATACTGTATTACTGTATGGATGAATGGTGTTATATTGTATGTCTTAAACAAAGACGATCGTGGGATCTTTCGCCACATTTATTGTACGCTTAAATTTAAGTAATATATTTCTGTTTGATCGATAGAGAAAATCCTGTTCTACTTTATTTGACTAATTATACATTAGCTTTTGTAATTGGTCAATCAGCGTTACAGAATATAATAAAATATCTTTTCTCTTTATTACTTGATTCCGATTCAGATGATCGATTGCTGGCGAAACAATCAAACGGCCTTGATGCAAGAAACTTATCCTATCTCTTTCTCTCCCCCTTCTTTCCCTTCTTCCCCTTCCTCTCTCTCTCTCTCTCTCTCTCTTTCCTCCTCTTTCTTTTTGTCCTTTCTCCCGACTCTCTATTTCCCTCTTCCCCCTTTTTTCTTTCCTCTCTCCACATCTCTGTCTCTTTTCTCTACCTCTTTCCTCTTCTTTTACTTTCCCTGTCTCTCTCTCTCCTTTTTTCCCTCTTTCCTCTCTCTTCTTTCTGTCCCTCTCCCTCCACCTCTCTTTTTTCATCTCTTTCTCTCTGTCTCTCTCCCTTTTCCCTCCCCTTTTTTTCTTATCCATCTCTCTTATCCCTCTTCTAGTCTTTCTCTCCCCTCTTTCCCTCTAATTATTTTTCATTCCGTTGCCCTTTACTTTCGACAAAACACGTAAAATTCTGTATATGTATAATAGTGAAGTATAAACTGAAGTCTGAAATATATTTTTAAGGTCTTCGTTTGTGCTGAGTTACAGTAGACCCTCGATTATCTTGAATGAATGGGTAAAACTACCATTACGGTTAATTCGATACCGTTCAAATCTTGTAGGCAGTAAACGGAACAGGTGAATTTTCAAAGAAACATAAAGAGAATCTCATCACCTATTTACTCTTAATAAACATTCAGTAAAGCGCATCATAACCTTTCGCTCCCCCCTTAGTAACCTACAAATGGTAATTTGTGATGACTTGATAATTCTTTACATTAACTATGGATTAATATTATGCTATATCGTATATAATCCTAAATAGAGGTAATTATTTGGCACCCTTTATCTAAAATTTATTGCAAGGATGTTTAGACGTTTAATCTTGTTGTTCCATTTTATTATGATCCGATTATAATTATTAACACCCATATTTTTCTGCTTAAAATACTAAATTTTTGGGATCGGAAGGGGTTTCTTTTATTACTTTTATCCCATATTCCCATATCTATATATTAATTGAAGGAGGATTTAAGTTTGTTCGACTTAGTTCGAGTAAACGGCTGGGTCTAAAAATACAATTCAGGTATCGAGTTAAAGCTCTTATTCTGTAGACGATGCCTCCGAAGAGAGATTTGAGAAAGGTACAAAGGTACCAATGTTAAGTCTATGGGACAAACGTGTCGGGGTCTCACCTCCCTGTTAACTTTAGTCCAAGCAATTTTTTTGTGTTTTACAGTTTTATAATTGGCCCAGTTCGATAGGCCCAGTGTGGGGCGGTTCGGATGACGAGGGATGGGGTCCCACATATCCGGGATAAACTGCTCCCGAAAAATTCCTGCAATTTGGGGCCTGTGTGTTTGTATTTGTTCGTTTTAATTTGCGCGAAAACAAAGAGTGAATGTGGAGCGAGGCAAAATTATTATATTAACGTTAACTGTTGCATGTAGAAAGTTATCTTTCATTATTAAGCATTCTCCTTGATGAATTTATTTATACTATTTATCAAATAATTTATTAAGCAATAGATAAATATCTGTTTAATAACTTGATAATTGATTTATTTATTATATTGTTTTCCTTTGGAAATATTTTTTAAAATTCCTTTTAATAATAGTAATAATTTATTAAGAAAAATCACTCTTTACTTGTCTTTCGTCGTTGAAAAATACCATACTTATATCATTACAGCTTTCATTATTCGCTTTCCATCTTATCCATTCTTCTTCCATCTCCTCCGAATCCATCCTTTCTCTATTACTCCTTGGGTTCACCAGCTTCCGATTGGATAAAACCACTGAACACTGGTAGATAGTCACTGGTAGTACACTAGTGACCGAATGGATCAAATCATCACCATTTTAACACTTGTAGTTGGTCGTGGGTTCGCGCCCACCACCAAATTACCAAGGCTGGCCACGTGGCGATTTTCGGATTTTCTTCACGTTATAACACCTAAATAGGAGCCAGTTTCCCATAGAAAGCCCTCTTGGGTGCATCTCTATCGACAGATCGCCCAAGTGTCGCGTTGCTGTATACAGACAAACAGACTAATACAGCGAATAGTCTAAATAACTTTTTGATTAGCTTGCTTTAAACTCACTTGTTTTCATATTAGAATCAAGGCTGGATTTATGTATCACGTAAACAACTTTTACAGGTCAGGGCGTCACAAAGAAAGGTCCCTCTTCACCCTCAAAACAGAAATTAATGCATATGTAATTCATTATTATTATGGTGGAATGGGAAAGGGTTTCTTATAGCTTAGGGCCTTAGAAGTTTAATTTCGGCCCTGAATAGAATTATCACTAAGAATGATATTGAAGTTAATGAATCGATATACTGTAGTACATAAATAAATTGTAGTTTCACACGATTAAATTCTTGTATAAAAATAAACGATCGAAATTAAGCATAAAAAAAGTATTTAAAATATGCATATTTGGATATATTAACATATTTTACAAGGTTTTTATAGAAATAATTACGATAATTTGCTAATTTGTCGAGTCGCTGGGAGGCAAACCCATCTGGGTGTCACTCAGCTTATTGGAAAACTCATTCATTAACCTTCGTATGTATTTCCGCCTAACGAACGAATGTCTTATCTTCACTACACGATAGAATAGTGAATAATGTGATTATTTTCAATATAATTATTGTAAAATCGTATAAAAAAAAGATAAGAACCTTTGGTTTACTTGCTTATAGCAACGAGACACGTGGGCAATACCTTCCGTGTACAAACGTGAAAAAAACCTTGAAAACTCCACGTGGTCAATCCGTTGGACGAGGTTCGAACCCACGACAAAGTACCTGTGATTTTTATCAACTCGGCCATTGGTGCACTTAAGAATCTTTCGTAATACAAAGACACGTTAATCCACTTTAATGTATCGTGTTATAAATTCGTTAAATCGAGTAAAATAAAGTTTATTTTCTAAAGAGTAACGTGTCAAACTGTATAAATAATTATATATTATACTCATTGAAAACTTAGAATTGTTTAATTAATTGTAAATATGGAGTAAAAACCTGTGTAAGAAGAACCCTCTACAAGACAGAAACTTAATCTAAATGGAAAGCGAGTTAATGAAGCGATTTGCCTGAAACCTGTCTAAGGCGGAAACGGTATCAAGCAAAAACTGTATACAATGGAAAATTCTGTACGTCGCGTATCTTTTTTAAACAGATTTTACTGTATATTAATGTTTTTTTTTATTTATTCTTATTATTATTTTTCTAAATTATACAAATTAACTATTAAGTAACGAGATAATATCTGTGTGACGTAATATTTAATATACGGTTATCGTGGGTTTTAAACTTTCAATGACGGTTTAAGTAGGGCATTATGGAACATCTTAAAGGTATAATGCAACACCGTGTATAATGAGTTGTTTGCATGTAGTAATAATATGTATAGTGTAAGGGACTTGTCAAGGGTTTTCTAATTTCATAAGCGTTTTGGATCATATTGGATCATCCCAATGCTGGAATATCCGTACATAAGCTAATTAATAGCTAAAAATAATTTTTTAATAATCCTCTAAATAACGCCATACTCGATTTAATGCCCGTTTCGGAGGCATACAATTGACTGTACTTTACCTCAACGTCGTAAAGCACAGTCAAACTTCGATTTAGCGTCAGAATTTGTATGTCTCTGTGATTGGCGCTAAATCGAGTATGGCGTTATTTAGAGGGCGAAGTTTAGTCTATACATATACAAGTTGGTTCAAAACCTGTATACAGTCGACCCCCCTATAACACTGTTGATTTTTCCGTTTTATATGAATTCCATGTTGTACGAGTCACTTAGATTTTACAAATACGTGAGCTGTTCACAGCCCAGCACACGTATTTGTAAAATCTAAGTGACTCGTACAACATGGAATTCATATAAAACGGAAAAATCAACAGTGTTATAGGGGGTCGACTGTATACACATTTTTTTAATTATTATTCGATATAGTGTATTCCTTATTTTAAATTATTGAAAAAAATTATTTGGTTAACTATCTTTTGGACCACCCTCTTTTTAGTACACTTGTGAATATAAATCAGATTTTAAAGAAAATATTAGTTAGTTTATAGAGAAGGGCCTAAGGCCTCAGAGAATTCCCAAAATTTAGTGTTTTATATAAACTACATACTACGAAAATGATGTCAATTTAATGTTTCTTTTACTAAACAATGAAAAATCCGCTTTTGTTTGCTGTATTAACTTTTTATTTATGTATTTTATGGCTTTCGGGAGAAGTAGGGCCTTACATTTGTGACATTTCTCTCAAAACCCCCAGATTTAGCGTCGTCATTTGTCAGAGTGTGGCGCTAAAGCAAAATACCTCAAACAATAATAATTATACGTAATGGTAAGGTCTGGACACAAGTTCGAATCGAGGAGATTGAAAATCACGTGCTATGACGATAACAATGTGGTTTAAAAATTCAAAATTCGCAGACATTGAAAAATTCTCTATTTAGGCTAATGTTTTTATAAGGAAGATCGCTTCACAGGTATTAATTGGCTCTTTACGAGAGTAGCACTATTTAGGAGGGTGTTAAATCGAGGTGTTATATAGTAATGAGGTTTGTACACGAGTCTGAGGTTTGAGGGTTTGAAATGATCGTGATTTGATAATAAGAATGTCGGTTTTAATGAAAAATAGTGCATTTAATAGGCTAATTCACAGAGGATAATCACAATGATGGGAAAGGGGTAAGAGAGAAGATAATCAGAATGGGAGTGAGGGTAGAGGGGATGGATAATCACAATGGGAGAGAGGGTAATCATAATGGGAAAGCAGTAAAAGAGAGAATAATCATAATAGGAAAGGAGTAAAAGAGAGGATAATCATAAGGAAAAGGGGTTAAAGACAGGATAATCACAATGGGAGAGAGGGTAAGACGAAGGATAATCATATTTGGAAAGGGGTAAGAGAAAGGTTAATCATAATGGGAGAGAGTGAAATTACTAAAATGTTTTATTGGCAGTTTTTTGGCAGTTATAAAGCATTTCAAAAATACTTTATAAATGTTTATATAAAGCAAAAACCGCATTTAATAACAAGTAACTATATCACTTTATTTAAGAAAAATTCAGAAGAGAAGCACGTGAGTAATTAAACTTTAACCTCTTTTCACTCCCCGTTTTCCTAATCCTGGATATTAAACAATCTTTTAAAAAAAGTTTCAGCATCATTAGCGGCTTTTAATGATGCAGAAATGACTCTATTTTCTTTTAAATTGAAAAGTTATTTTAATAAATGAGGGCATACCTTATAACTCTGCTTACTTGAAATCGTAGAGAATTACAGTGTACGTCGTAGATGTCAACGTAAGGAAAATTTTGAATTGAATTGCAAAACAAATAAACATATAAAGTATCATATTTGCATAAATATAACGCGTTATAGCAAAAAATGTAATTCGAATTTACCATAAAACCTTGGTTATGGAACAGTCCTCGTGTATAGGCAGCCCTCACTATAAAAACTACAGAAGCGGAAAGATGTCTCTCATGATATTCAAACAGGGGTGTACTTTCTAACGGAAATTTCCTATTCGAAATTATTATTAAATCGAATAATGGTTGGGTAAATGCCAAAATTATGGAACAGTGGATGTGGGAAACACGGTGTAAGCGTAAATCGACACTTTTTATGAAGACAAAGCTGGAATACTTCTAATAATCTACTGCAGATGCAGGGCACATTTACAAAATGAAGTGTTTGTTTGTATAAGGCAATACAACACGGGCGATTTGCCAAGGGGGTTGCCTTCCGGGAGGAATTTCTTCCCCTAATTAGGTGTTACAAACGTGAACTCCATGTGACCATACCAAGAAAGTGGTTGTTGTTGTGAGCCCACCACTCGGCCCATGGTGGGCTCACAAGATAAAGTAAAAGCAAAAGTTCAGAAATATACTCAGCTGACAGGAGGACCAACCAAAATACTACAACCTCTCGATAATGCAGTCAACAAATCTTACAATGGATCAATGCGTAAGTGTTGGGTCTATTGGATAAGTGAGGAAGTGGCATGAAGAAGTTTCTCAGCGGGTGATGAAATCCTGGAGAGAAGTATCAGAATGTGCTCTAAAAAATGGATTTAAAAGGGCGAAATTGAAAATCTTACGGCTCAATGAAATCGCTGAACAACGGGATAACGATTATTCTGTTAACCTGTAAATTAGCGTAATAAATTTTATGAAAATAAAAGTTTCAGTTTATTACGGGAATCTGCTGAATTTTATTATATTTTTCTTTTATTTACCGGTAATCAGGTTTTTCATGTAGTAGTCTCCCTCATGCATAGGCCACACGCGATGAATTTTACGAATATTACCTTGCATACGCCGCAACCTGTATCCAAGGTTTTAGGGTATATAAATTATTCAAAACTGAAGATATGTGAATAATTAAAAAGCATATTCTATAACTGTGGAGAGTTGAGGATTATTTTGTGACTATTCAAAACCCCATTTTATCTTTCCACCTTCTCCCTGAAAGATCCCCATTGCCCATCCTCTCATCCAGGATCCATTTCATCCCACTTTTAAATCCATTCTCCCCATCTAAATTTCATTTGGGACCACTTTTGAGGATCACTTTTAAAATTTTCAGGCCCTTCTGCGTTCGAGTTCATGTGAAAAGGTCCTGCTGGTCCCTTCTATCTGCTGATGATGATGAGAAATTAGACCTTTTCAAGTTGTAGCTGTCGATAAATATAAATGAAAATGAACTTTTTGATGTGACACTTGCATCTTACATTATTATAATACTGTACAGTCGAACCTCCAATAAGGGCCACTTCTAAACCTTCTCAGGAGCTTTCTTTAAACAAAAATGCATACAAAATAACCTCCAAACGAAGGTCACTTTGTGTTCCCGAGAGTTTGATTTTATATTTAATAAATATAACATTGAGTAAGGAAAGTTTATTGTAGTAAATAAAGTACAAATTTAACTTACACTTTCGTATTTCTTATATATTTTTTGCTCTGTGTATAACTTATGTTTATAATTTTTGCATAAGCCTATATTTTGATGATATTTACAAAATCTATTCTTTCTGTAAGTGAAATTTTGAAAATTCAAATAATTTTTTTCACAATTTAAATGAGTAGAATTGATAACAATAGAATTTCTTAAGCTCAGATAATGTTGTTAAGAATGTGTGGGAAACACAACTCTTACCTTTGATATTTATAAAAATACTTGTGGTAACTTAGGTAACATGATCGAAATTTCAAATATTTTTCTCTGAATCCCTCCCACACGCACCCTGAAAGTACTATTTGATATATTGATATATATATATTTGTGTATGTGTGCACGTATACACAGTGCCGTAACTAGCAATTCCTGTGCCCTGTGCAGGAATTTGCATTTAGGTCCCTTAATTAATTAGGTTTGGGAAAGTAATAAAACAAATACATGCATTTTGGGCTCCTCTTTCAAGTGGGCCCTGTGCGGGTGCACCTGTTGCACCTGCCTAGTTACGGCACTGCGTATACATATAGGAATAGTTATTGAGATAGAGAAATAGAAATGATAATATTCTCGCCTTTCGTAACGTCTTTTTGTCCTATTTCACTTTCGTGTCGTCACCAACTGTTGTCTTCTTCACTTCTCCCCTTACTTGACTCGCTCCCTCTTTCTCACTTCTTCCCTTACTTGACTCTCTCCCTCGTTCTCCTCGCCTCCCCCGCAACCCCTCGTAAATTTATTGTCTTAACGGTTTAGGAATGTTACTCGTCTAAACCCCACATACACAAACATAAATAGTATATCGAATCAAACCTCGATAGAACGCTTTTATAAATAGCACTCACTCTTGGTGATGGCCGACTGGATAAAACCGTTGAACACTGGTAGTCTGTCGTGGAGTTTTTTTTTTATATATGTAACACCTAAATATGGGCCAGTTTCCCATAGAAGGTCTACTTCGGCAGATCGCCCTAGTGTCGCTGTTGCCGTATACAAACAAACCAATAAACCAATCGATCATTTCCCTATGAATATTAGAAAATCCTTCGCTATCTCTAAATTTCAAAACAATTTTACATTACAAACGACATTGTCGTGTGACTTTCAAACTCTTAAACTTGAACTTATACGTATTCACTATTACGTATAACTTTTATTGTTTGAAACACTTCAATTAAGTACCGTACTCGATTTAGTGTCATTTTTAGAAGCAAACACGTAGAGAGTTTTCCTAAAATGAAGTTCGTTAATATTTTAAAATTATTAGTAAATAAATGTCTGAAGTTTTGTAGATGTTCTACCGAATATAAATATACGTCGATATACATGATAACACACTAAACCCTCGCTTTTACGACCTAATTTTGCTTCCAGAAAACCAGCGTTAAGTTAACACGTCATAAGGCAAACCCTTAAAGTTCGGTGTCATAAATCGAGATTGAAACTCTAGAAATAAAATTATAACCCTATAATGAAACTTTATATCATATTTTTCGAGCAAAAAAATTAAATTTTCGAGGTCCCACCGTCCTAAACCTGTTGACATTAATTATCCTTTAGACGTGTTCAATAACCTGAGTTTAACGTCATTACTACGTTTTCTGCCTACACGAAAATACCATTGAGATGATCAAATCATAGGAAATACTATTACGTCATAATGGTTTCTTTTATCGTGTGTAATCATTTCCCGAAGATAATTAATACAATTACAAAATAAGGTAATATTATATAGTGCATTACAAGTGCGTGTTTTCTTAGAATACACGCTTTAAAACGCAAACAATTCATATGCTAAAACTAAGAAATAAATTACAAATAAAAAGAAAATTAATTACAAAAAACACAACAAATAAATTACAAAAAACGCAAAATGAGTTATAAAAAAACCGCAAAATGAGTTATAAAAAACCGCAAAATGAATTTAAAAAACGCAAAATGAAGTAAAAAAACTAAAGACGAATTACAAAAAACGCAAATTGAGTTACAAAAAACCGCAAAATGAATTCAAAAAACGCAAAATGAATTAAAAAACTCAAGATGAATTACAAAAAACCGCAAAATGAATTTAAAAAACGCAAAATGAATTACAAAAAACCGCAAAATGAATTAAAAAACTCAAGATGAATTACAAAAAACGCAAAATAAGTTACAAAAAACCGCAAAATGAATTCAAAAAACGCAAAATGAATTACAAAAAACAGCAAGATAAATTACAAAAAACGCAAAATGAGTTACAAAAAACCACAAAATGAGTTACAAAAACCGCAAAATTAATTCAAAAAACGCAAAATTAATTAAAAAACTCAAGATGAATTACAAAAAACGCAAAATGAGTTACAAAAAACCGCAAAATGAATTAAAAAAACTCAAGATAAATTACAAAAACCGCAAAATAAATTACAAAGCTATTTAAAAATTATTTTAGTGTGATTTTATTTAACAATTTATTTGATAATTAATACAGTAAAATAAATTACAGAAAGAATGTAATATGAAAAATTCTAATAAATTTAAATCGAANGTATTTATTACTAATAATAATTATCAAATTAATTATTAATTTTCATTAATGTTTTCATTTAATTATTATAATTATGATTATTATTATTTTTTAATTAAAATAATTCAGATTTACTACAAAACACGATTTAATTTGTTAAAAAAGTAATTTTTAACAAATTAAAGCATTTTGAAATATTTTAATAATAATTTTTTTTTTATTTAAGTGCTATTTTTATTATTTAATTTGTAATTTTTGTAACTTGATTTTTTAATTTTTTGTAATTTAATTTGTAACTTTATAAATTAAGCAATTGTGTTTATTATATTATTGCTCAATAATGAGGAAGTTTTATACTTTATTAATATCGAAAAGCCTAATTTTTATATTTTTAAAGATTATATTTAAGAAAATGGTTTATTAAAATTTAATAAAATTTGTAATTATTTCATTCTGGACACGAAAACAATACATTTTCCAGCTGAAAACACAGGTTAAAATGTGGAGTAGCGCTAGAGAAGGGTGGCCAAAAGGTGGTTTAAGTTATTTTCATTAAAGAAAACACAAGAAAGCATTAAAAATAAAAATGGGTTAATGAACAAAGTCCATCTCGATGGTAAATGTGATACTTATTTTTTCCAACCCACTAAAGCCCTTAAGGTTCCATCTCGATTGCATCATGTCTTATGGACATGCTTTCGTTTCAAGGTAACTTGCACCTGTATTCGGGTCAAGTACGGTTATATTTTGGACAACAAATGGGTCGAAATGTCTCCCTCTCCCCTCTCTTAATCCCATTGTTACAAAAAGAAAATTGCACAATCGGAAAAAATACTAGAATTTCTATCCGGGCGAAGATTATTTAAACAGAATTTTCGGTGTCCACTCTTCCACGTGTAATTTAGTCACTACGAAGCGAAAAACTGGGTTACCCCCGACTTAATCTGGGTCAATAGTGTGTTGATGACCTTTTCTTTTGCTTGAAACGATCGGTATACAGTATTTACAGTACCCGCGTAAGGGGGATTACTTGTCAAGTAACTTCACTTTCACCGTCAAGGTCGAATTCGTAATAATCTGGGTCGTAATCAACATTTTGAACTCTGACCCCGGACATGTCTCGCGGCCTGATTTTCGACAAAGGGTGAAGGACAATTCGAATTTTCTGATCGTTTAGGGGCGGTACTTGTTTTGGTTCGATTGAACGCGCGCGCTCTGGAGGGGAGGGAGGGAGGTAGGATTTCGTTTCAAAAAACAAGATGGCGATTCTGAGAACTCGTAAAATAAATGATATAAAAGATTGAAGAGTTTAATTAAACCAGATGAGTTCATTTAAAAAGAAATTAAAGCATCTTAAAAATAGTAATTGACTTTTTTTTCTGTGTCTGACTGTCTGACTGTTTGTTGGCTAAATATTATCTTCGAACCATTTAGACTTGACATTTTGAAGGATATATTTTGTAGAATTTTGTTTATTTTTTAAATTTAATTTTGTTTTTCTATTGTTATAAGTTTATACTTAAATATGTTTAATATAGTTTTGGTTCTTTTNGTCTGACTGTTTGTTGGCTAAATATTATCTTCGAACCATTTAGACTTGAAATTTTGAAGGATATATTTTGTAGAATTTTGTTTATTTTTTAAATTTAATTTTGTTTTTCTATTGTTATAAGTTTATACTTAAATATGTTTAATATAGTTTTGGTTCTTTTACATGAAAAGTATAAGTTGATCTTTTACTGTAATGAAGTAAAATAGTTTATTTAAATTGATGCAAATCTATGAATTTTGATAGAATTTAAGTAATATATTTATATTACGTCTATGGGCATGGGAAATTCTGTGTTTTACGTATTATAAAATAACACTGCGTCGTCTAAATGAAAGCCATATTGCAGTGGCGCGTTATAGACTCATGGGGGTTATATATACATGGGGGTTACTGTAGGCTACATAACGGTGTATAGAAGGCTACTGTAGGCTACTTTACACTTCAGAAGGCTACTGTAGGCTATATAACGGTGTATAGAAGGCTACTGTAGGCTACTTAACAGTTTAGAAGGCTACTGTAGGCTATTAAACACTACTATTGCAAGCTATTTACTACTTTACAGACGATATTGTAGGCTATTTATTATTGTACAGAAGGCTATTACAGGCAAATTTGAATTAGGGGCCCCAAGTACAGTGTTGACTTGAAACATTTTTTACGGAGAATTTTCTCGTTTGTTTTTTAACGCGATCTGTGCTAGTGCACCCTGCACCTGTACCTGCACCACACCGGCAATGTAAAGTTTCCAGATAGGGCCCAGATTTAAATTCCGATATTATTAGTACAGTAACGAGTTTATAAAAGATTGGTTTGAGACACCTGTTGGTGGGGACCTCGGGCAATTGCCCTTTTTTGCCTATAGGATAAAGCGCTGCTGCCATATTAATAAAAGTATCAGACTGTCGCCTAGGGATTCGGCTCATCAGTGGTTGAATGGAGCCATTTTCTTCATAGAATTCCTCCCGGGAGGCACTCTCCTTGCCTGATTGTCCATGTGTTACGTTGCTTTATTCAATCAATTCAGTCCTGGAGATTGGTGTTCGAATTCGATTCAGTTGTTGATATTGCGGGAAGGCAATACTCCCGCTCTTCGCAACGTTGGTTGACCCACCACTGTCCAGGTTATACCAGTGGCTATTACCATATTAGCCTATGGGCAAAAAGGGCAATCTCCGGGCGCTCCCTTTTGGTGGGGATCCCAAATCCTTTACAAGAAAATATTTTCCTCAGAAAGTTCCCCTAAAGAAAAATGTGTGAAGTCAACACTGTACATGGGATCCCCTAATTCAAATTTGCTTGGAACCGTTTTAACAGAAGAAATTATGACCCTGATGTGCAGGTACTTCGCGTTAACAAATAAAAAAAAAATCAAGTAAATTAATTATCATGTTATTTATAAAATAATTATCCTTAATTTCACATTATAAAACCCCAAAGCAAGATTTTGATTTTAGAATTATTTTAATTGTAATTATTTTTATTTCAAAAATTTGGATCTTTTCATATTCATGAAATTTATTTTATAAACCTATTATTATTAAATATAGATTTTATTAGTAATTTGTTTAATATATTAAATTTTGTAAGTAATATACTTAAATTTTTACATTTTAAAGTAAATGATTAATAGTTTTATAAACATCTTAACTGAAATTTTACAAATGAAAGTTCTGTTTGTTAAGTTATGGCACCGCAACTCTTAGGGGGGTGCCTTCCGGGGAGGTCTTTTTAAGGGAAACTGGCTCCCTATTTAGACGTTACAGACGTGGAGAAAACCCGGAAAACTCCACGTGGCCAGCCTGTCCGAGCGAGGGGCGAACCCACCACCGAACTCCAAGTGTTCAGGGTACGAAGACCGCTTGACCACTGATGGGCACTTACAAATGAAAGACTTAGCTTCAATAACTTCGGTAATGAAAGTGATGGCTAGTTAATGATGAAACTGAAAAATAATTAATGAAATTTAGTGGCGAAACCCAAGAATAATTAATGAAAACTAATGGAATTGAGTGGTGAAACCAAAGAACAATTAATCAAAACTAATGAAATTGAGTGGTGAAATCAATGAAATCGAATTGATGAAACTAATGCATAATATAATTATTTAATAGTTTCACCAGTAATTCAAGAATAATAAATACAAGTAGTTTCAGTCCTTAGTTACAACTTTCATTACTTGTCTTCGTTAATTTTCACTGATTATTAGTAAAAACCAAATATTAAAATATGTAACTAAGTTACCGAAATTAGGCTATTCCTATTTGTAATATTTAATCTAAGGAACGAAACTAAATTATTTGATTTTTAATTCTTGATTTTCTAACAAAATTTAAGACCTTGACAACATTTTTAAAATAAATAAATTTAAATTCTAAAAGAAAAACTTCTAAAGGAAATTCAATAAATATAATATTTGAAAGAATTTCCTTCAAAAAATCAAATTTAAACAATGTAAAATGCATTTTTAAAACGAAATATTAGTTTTATATCATTTTATATTTGATATTTTTAGAGTAATTTGTAAACAAAAAAGTTTATTGTATGCATTTAGAAAAGTAAAAATATTATTAAAAATGAGGTAACCTTCGAAGAACCACAAAAAAATAATAAATAAATAAATTTAAAAAATATTCTTAAAAATGATTATAAAATTATTCTAGGAATATATTTTGGTATTCGTGTACTTTCCTTAAAGATTTATAAATAATTGTTTAAAATAAATCTTGTATTTTTTTACTGTACAGAAAGCTACTGTAGGCTACTTTACACTTCAGAAGGCTACTGTAGGCTACTTTGCACTTCAGAAGGCTACTGTAGGCTATATAACGGTGTATAGAAGGCTACTGTAGGCTACTTTACACTTCAGAAGGCTACTGTAGGCTACTTTGCACTTCAGAAGGCTACTGTAGGCTATATAACGGTGAATAGAAGGCTACTGTAGGTTACTTAACAGTTTAGAAGGCTACTGTAGGCTATATAACGGTGTATAGAAGGCTACTGTAGGCTACTTAACAGTTTAGAAGGCTACTGTAGGCTATTAAACACTACTATTGCAAGCTATTTACTACTTTACAGACGATATTGTAGGCTATTTATTACTGTACAGAAGGCTATTACAGGCTATTTAAACAATATGCAGAAAGATTTTTATGCACCGAATTACTTTAAAATTTGATGAAAAAAAAATGGTTCCTCCTCTCACTCGTTTCTTATTCTAGAATCATAAACAACATAACAATTATTGTTCAGATCACATACTTAGTCAAGGACGAGAGGTCATGGACAGTAAAATGCTATATGATGGGAAATTACAAGCAAAGAACACGAAACGATTCTCATTTAAATTCATCACTCGAGTTTGATTTTGAAATAAATGCGTGTTTTTCTTCATATAATTCCATTTTTGTCTACTGAAATGAAACGTTTTTGTACTTATTTTCGTTTAAATAAATAAATAAATAAGTAAAATAGTAAATAATTTTAATAATTTAAATAATAAGCTTCTTGAGAACTTTTAAATAAGTAACTGTTTTGTCATTCTCTTTGGTTTAATTATTAAAAATAGATTATAAATTTTAACGAGAACAAACATTCAGACGAACTAAAAAAAAAAGCAAATATTCAAATTTCTAGACTAGTTTATTTTAATTTTTGAGAGAAATTTTATCAGACAGACACGTGGGCACCGAATATTATAAATGCAATAAATAATAAATAATATTAGTTTTGTTTTCATATCGTACGTTGACTTGTCTGTCTGCAGGATTTTCTGAAAATTAGACATGAATACATTCTTTAGTTTAATTTTCATGAAATTCAGAAAACAGATAAATAGACACACAAATGAATATAAAAGATATATACAGTTATATAAATGGGTAAATACAATACAAATCAAAACAACAGTCTGAAAAAAAAAATGAATATTCAGTTGTCTGTCTGTTTGTCTGTCCGAAAAATAGTTCGAATTAACACTTAATACAGACAGATATATTTGTCCATGTGTCTAAGTTTTTTACTCTATTTACTTGTCAGTTCTCAACATTTATATCGGTGATATCGGTGATGATTTCCATCCACTATCGTCAATCTCAATTAGTCTGACTATCAATCAACCTGTAGATTGATTGATAGATTATCGACTAAATAAATATAACATTTTAATTTCAGCTGTGACAGACAGACAGACAATAATAAACAAATTTCTGCATTGTATTTATAAAGTCTTCGATAAATAAACCTATCAGAAGATATAAGTTAATGGTGCGAATTATTTGATCAAGGCACTGATAAAAACTTTATTGTTTTGCACAGACTTCATTTAAGGCTATAAAATAAAATAAGGCTAAAGCAGACTGATTAATTGTCTTCATACATAACTAAACTTTACTAATATGACTCATTGCCTTAGTTACACACATTAAATTTCTATAGCCTGATTTATTTATACCTTGGATATATACGTATGAAATTTCACTAGACTATAACTTTATTACCTTGAATACACATACTAAATTTCACCAGCTTGAATGAAGGCAAAAATATTTCAGCAGCTTAATTCATTGTGTTCAATGCAAACATTATACTTTACCAGTTAAAAACACTAACTTTCAGTAGCCTGATTCTTTATCTCGATAACAAATAATACACTTTAGTAGCCTTATTTAACAAAATTTAAGTATAAACCAGATAAAAATACAACAGAAAACTTAATATTTATTGATACAGCAGTGTTTGTTTGTTTGTTTGTTTTTTTTTCTGTTACTGATAACGCATAATAGTTAACCTAGATTTATTTATATTCGCGTAAGTTGCAAGGCAATTTCAAAACAGATTTATTATTATTATTATTTGTTATTAAACTGACCAATTGAGATCACTTTATCTGACCCTAATAACTTCCTCCCCCTCCCTTTTTTTTTTAATACAAAATACTATAATTCTCTTAAAATTGATATAAGACTCAGGCTTAAGTAATTTACTTTCGTCGGTATTTATTATTATTAAGTTTTACCGTTGAAATAATTAATATACAAGCTTAAAATTATTAAAATTAAAAGAGATTTTTATTAAAGAATTTATCGAATTTTATTTACAAAATGTCTTTTATCATTTTTTTTGTTTATTTATTTATTATAAATTCAAAATTACTCTCATTAATTTCTGAATTTATAAATAAAATTCTTTTAAATTTATTGAATTGTTTTAATTAAGAAATTAAGCATTAAAAAAACATTCTTGAAATTTACTTGCAATTTTTAAATGAGAGAATTTAATTTTGATTGAATTGGAAAGATGTTCCAGTGAAAGTAGGTTTCCCATTGTGTCTGCAAGACTTAGCCTTGACACGGTGATTAATGCTCTGTTTTAAGTGATATCGGCCAAGAATAAAGTTTAAAATCATATTGTTGAAATAAAAAAGACGATTTGCATATTATTAAATATCTTATTTCCAAAATAAATAAATAAAAATTGTGCGTATGTGAAGCAACCGCGTAAAACTTCAGCCGTACACAACACGAAATTGATTTTAAATACAGTGAAATCTGTAAAACGAAGAGTTTTAATTAACCTGCCTAAACGGGAAAAGTCTTTGTAACAGAGCGACTTTTCCATATTAAAAAAACCTGTCCAGGACGGAAACCTGCCTAAACGGGAAATGGAGCGAGTTTTCTATGTTAAAAAGTAACGTCCGAAATTGGAAATCCAGTGTACATCTTACCGGAAAGACCATTCGGTACGGTGCAATTCCGGCTTACACAGGTTTTAGTATACTTTCAAATCGTATTTTTACACTAGCGAAAGGTTATTTTAACATTGTTTTCGAGTTTTTGGTGTCTAAATATACTAAGGTTCCGACAGAGATGCCGTCGGAAGGATCATCAGTTTGGTGTCCCGACACACGAAGACCACAAAACTTACTCCTTTATATGAATAAACACAGTTTAAAATAAAGTTTCTTTCGTTAAGTTATGAAAAAAAATCTATTTCTTATATATTTTATTGATTTCATTTCTAAACTTTCGTGCCTTTCGGAGATGGGTGAGGCCCACATTTATCAAAGGGACTTATTCTCAAACCCTGTATATGTATTCGTGGATGGATTTACACGTAAATTACGTAATTTAGGACCTCGTAATAGAAGCTACGAGGATACAAATTAGGGCCTCGTGCTTTTATGTTTATTATTTAATGGAGGGGTTGGCCCATTATACATTATATCTAAGTCAAAGATCTGCCCCTGAAACTATTGATTACATAAAATAAGGAAACATATGAATTAAGGAAAACTGATTTTAAGTCAGATTCATAAATTAATTCAGCAGATTTTTCCTGATTTTTGTTTTTAAAAGAGAGAAAAAAAAAATACAATATTTTCCTTAAATTTCATAAGAAATTTCTTTTAATTTTCAAGAATTTTTAACCGAAATTTTTATAAGAAAAGAATTTAATTCGAATAAAATTATTTTTTAAGTACTTTTATAAAATCTTTATGCGACTTTTTATGATTTTTATGCGGCTTTATTTGATTTTTATACATTTTTACATCATTTTTATGCAGTTTTATATAATGTTTATGCCTTTTTATATGATTTTTATACGGTTTAATTTAATTTCGATATAGTTTTATGGTTTTACACAGACTTTATACAGAAAAAAAATATATGAATAAAAGAATCTCTCATACAGTTTTCATATAGAAATATAATAAACATAGTTTTGATTAATTTCTATACAATTTTACACGGGAAGAAAAATATAAATAAATAAATAAATATAATTTTTCTCAATAAAACTTTCCATTCAAATCGATTAACCTTACAATCTTTAATTAAAATTGAAACCAGGAACAAACTATGCATAAACGAATACGGTTTGTCGGTCGACGAAACCCCCGAAACGTCTTGTAACAAAGGAAAAAGACAATAGAAATTCGGGCCTTTATGTAATTCCTCCATTGTTAGAAATCGTAAAAGTAGCGCTAGGTGGCGAACGTGTTTAGAGATTGGTCATTACACAAGGCCGTCCTCTATCAGGCAGTCATAGTGGAATGGAACCGGTGTTAAGTTTGAGTTACTCCTATACTTCCTCCAATTACGTGACGAATTGGAAGGGTGAGAATGTAATTGGACGTCTCCCATCCGTCCAACGTAATAAAAGTCAGACTATATTTGGTAGGCTGTTGTTTTCTAACCATTACACGCAAGACATGATGTCGAATAAGTCACCTAACCACATAACTGCTCCCATAACTGACTTGAGAATGGCACAGGCAGCCGCTAATAGTGATATGCCACCACCAAAATCTTTGCTTATGTATCTAGTCAGGTAATATTGTCTTTTCTTTTATTTATTTATTACTACATTAAGTTTGTTCTTGTTTATTTTTTTTTTAATTTTCTGCCATACTTGACACGTTTCGAAACTTTCCCCTTTGCCTATTTTTGGATCGGGTCCTGGGATGTTGCCAAATAAATCCAAGTTGTTTATCGCATAGTTTAGTAAACACGAGTTAATTTGGGTTTCGGTTCGGAGCCAGATTTACGTACGGGCCTCGTATTTTTCTTACATTTGAAAGGAGGGAGGCCATTTTAGGGCCTCGTTAGGCGTGAAGCTTACCTGTTAATTATGAAAATTGATTAGTAGTAAGATAATTGAATCGGATTTGTATAGAAGCTATTATTTAAGGCCTTATATTTGAAAGGAAGAACCATTTAGAAGCCTCGTTAAGCGTGAAATTCGCCTTTTAATTTCGATTATTGTAGAAGAAAATTGACAAGTATCAAGAGAAATTGAACGAAGGTCGATAAAATCAAGAATTTTTCTTCGTTTTAACAACCTTTAAACCTGTTATTTCATTCGAATTTCTTATTATTTATACGGAATTAAATCAAATTTATTAGAAAGTAATTAATTAAACTAGCTTAATTGCCTATAATTTCGAGTGTTTTATATCAAAACAGTTCCCTTATAAGGTAATTAATTAGTTATAGAGACTTAAAATAAGTAAATAAAAAAGGAATTTATGAAGAATTCTACAAGTACATGAATGACGAGTTTTAGTGATAAAATCATCATTCTTACTACCCTAGTAGCAAGTAGCCAATTAACCATTCACACTAAAATGACGTCAAACACTACGTAAGCTTCCCATTCATCTAAGGTAACCCTCCATAAGTAATAAAAAAAAAAGGTTGCTTGATAACTGAGCTCACAATAAATTAATTTTTCTCGAGAAGTGTGTAATTAATTCTCTTCCTTTAAAAAAATAATCGAATTCTTTGTGATCTTTTTTTTTTCTGTAATGATGGGTGGGATATTGAATATATATATATAGGCCTATACAAAGTAGGTCGTCGAAGAAATGGCCCATTTTGATCGGGTGAACGATTTCTTTATTCATAATTATTATTTCCTGATTGATAATTTAACACTTCGGAAGTAAAACCGTATCGGACTTTAGGACTTTGAATAAAGAATAATTCGTCCTTGATCCGTTTTTTAATGTGGAAAAATGGTAAATTTAATAAGAAATTAGATACGATGCCCTATTTTAGTCAACAACATTTCCTCCCCCTCCACCCTCTTTTATCTTTCTTGCTTTCATACCAGATTTAAGTGGCTTTATCGACAGAATTATGTGACTTTTAACGAATTATATTCGCTATTTATGCACCAGTTTTAACAGGAAATTTTAACGTTTTGCCCTATTTTAATAAGCAGCATTCGACTCTCTCTTTCTCTCTCTTCTCTCCTCATTTTTCCTGTTTTTCTTTTCTCTTGTTTTAATTCGTTTTTAAATGACTCTATCGACGGAAAATATTTAACTTTCAGTGAATTAAAATCGTTATTTGTTAGTGAGTTTAATATGAAATTAGACACGATGCCCTATTTTAATCAATAACAATAGTCTCTCTGTCTCCTCTTCATCTCGCTCCTCTTATTTTAATTTAAGAAAATAACATTTAAATAACTCTATTGACAAAAAACGTATGATTATTAAAGAAGGACGATCCTGTTTTTTAGTTTAAAATATTTATTTTTAGCTCCGTATTATCCTCTAATAAACTCTAAACTAAGAACCTGCATCTCTTTCCGTGATGTTATCATTTTTTGTATGTGGCTCTAGAGCATTAGTCGCTTCGAGAATGGATTAATTGTTGCTTATTTCCGGGCATTCAACTCAGTTTTTATTTTAAAAAAAAGTCATTAAAAGTTTTTTTTTTAATATTTTTAAAACGAAAAACCTTATTAAAAAGGTATCTGATGCATATTCATACGAAGTTATCAAACTGGATTTATCTATAAATTTACATGTTGGCATTCACTTTATTTGTTCGTCTGTTTGTCTATCCGTACGATTTCTAAGAAACTGAACGTTAAATCTATAGAAGTAATGCTTTATTTCCATTATACGATAATTTATTTATTTAAAACTTAAAGATTATAGCTTCTAACTTTAAGTCACTCTGCAATTTAATTATGTTAACGAGATTTTTCGCTTTGCCTATTGGGAAAATTCCATAATTTTTCTATCAAACTTTAAGAAATGCTTCTGGAAATATTCAGCTAAACTTCAGCTGAAATATTCATTAAATTATTCAGTTTATTTTACAATAATAAAGTGAAGAATACAGTTAATTAATTTTGTGAAATTTCTCTTTGCAGAATGGGTAGCTTCACTTCGTCTCCAAAATACTTGAACGAGGACACTGCTGACGACGATTTAGACGATTCTTTAGATAGAGATTATTTAATCGAGAGATGTAGACAAGAACTTAAAAGATTACCAAATAAAATAATCAGACATTGGGTTGTTGTCGATGGACATCACAATGATCCTCCTCAAGACGATTTGATTCGAGTTATGCAATGGAATATGCTCTCACAAGGTAAGCCACGTTTAAATTTATCATAAATTATGTTGCAAAGGCATTAATTTTTTTAATATAAAAGAATTTGAACTCTAAATTAGTAAATTTGGTACTTGGGGCCGGATTTACTTATGAGGACGCTTCAAGGTACGAACGCCTCGCAATTTGCAATTTATGATTGTAGAGAGCATTGTCTCTTGCATATTATAACTTAGGACTACAAATAAGTTTAAGGCCCTAAGCTATAATATATGAGAGGCCCCGTAGTTGACCATTCCTTCGATTCTACTAGGCCATTGCACCATTTCTCTTGCTGCAACAAACTATTTAACGTTAAGAGGAATCAATTTTAACTATTTACGTGCCAGGAAAAGTATTATTTTCTTTAATTTATTATTTAATTAATTGAAAGCGAAAGGAATGGCAAAATCTGCTGACTCATTGTCATTGTGGCTATTGTGAAATGTCTTGTAACACGATCGTATCGCGTCGAAACTTAAAAATACATAATTATGTAAATTGAGATTAATGGTTCTAGATTTAAATTTAGAAAATAAAATATTTTCTAAATTTAATATTAACAAATGAGATTTCTTTCTATGTATTCAGCTCTTGGAGAAAAAACCGACAATTTCGTGTCTTGCCCATTAAGTGCCTTGGATTGGAAGCTGCGGAGATGGAGGATACTAGAGGAGATTTTAACGTACCGTCCCGATATAATATGCCTGCAGGAGGTGGACCATTTTAATTTTTTGAAGAAAACACTGGGTATTCTAGGTTATTTAGGTTTCTTCTTCCCTAAGCCCGATTCCCCTTGTTACTACATCAAAGGAAACAACGGGCCAGACGGGTGCGCGTTATTCTACAACGCCGAAAAATTCAGGCACGTAAAAACGTGTAGCCGAATTCTAGAAGTATGGACCTGTCAATCCAACCAGGTAGCATTGCTGACGTTACTAAAAAGGAAAAAAGACGGAAGAGAAATCTGCGTGGTCACAACTCATCTGAAGGCTCGTCAAGGTACACTGCTGCCCACACTCAGAAACGAACAAGGAAAGGACCTCTTAGATTTTATACGTATGCACTTTAATAAAAGGTCGGTCGTTATATGTGGTGATTTTAATGCCGAACCGACCGAACCAGTATATAGGACAATGTTATCATCCCAGGAAGTGAAACTAGATAGTGTCTACCGCCATTTAAGTAATCACGGTGTGGAACCACCTTACACAACGTGGAAGATTCGCGAAGAGGGTGAAGTCTGTCAGACTCTAGATTATATATTTTACACGCCACAATTACTACAGGTACATTCCGTATTACAGTTACCAACGGGTGACGATATAGGTGTCAATAGGGTGCCATCTTTCACTTATCCTTCGGATCACTTCTCTTTAGTTTGTGACGTTCGATTTCGAGAAGCCAGTTGAATAATTCTTTAAATTTTAAGCAGAGACATTTATTTTCTTAAATTTCCCACCGCTTTTTTTTTTTTTTTATAAGAAACGTTCGAGAATTTCGTGTGTACGTGGTGTCAATGTTCCTTATCTTTTACTACTGTTCGAATGGGATTTTTAAGTTAGTTTGTGTAATTTAAGCTTAAAACTGAAGATTTTTTTGTATTAATGTTAATAAAATTCACGATAAAAAAAAATGCAGAGAAAAATGTACAGCAGCAACTATAGAAAACAAGTGCCTTGACTGCATTTTACTTTTTTTTAATGTTGCTTAATGTCGTTAAGTCACTCGTAGTTGCATAAATGCTTTGTATATAAAGTGTAAAAATATATATAATTATNGGAAAGCGGCGCCGAACGTCACACGTACACGTTTACACGTTTAAAACGTGCGCCTCAACCTCTCTAATACCTAAATAGAGGCCAGTTTTTCATAAAAGACCTCCCGACAGGCATTCATTCCTCCAAAAACTGGAATGTTTAGTGTTGTATATACCACAGATTTAGACATAGACACCAAACTCTCCATGTTACTGGAAATCGTTTCGTCGATTGCAGCGCCACGAAACTAGGTCATATGTACGAAACATTACGTTAGATTTTGACTAAATTTTAAATTACATGAATTAAATAAGAAATAAATTTTGAAAACAAACTTCTATTTTTTTTTTTTTTGTTAGAAACAAAGCTAAATATATACATGGATAAATATAGTAATGATAAATATGCATATCCATCTCAATAGACGTCATAGATTTTTCACCTTCAAGGACAAGTTACGGTTTTATGACATGCATACCGGATATGACCAAGTATTAAAGTTCAAGATCGTATTTTCTAACTTATGTCATTCAGTTTAATATAAATAATTCGTTATTTCTTTACAATATTTTATTATAAAACTTTGATTTTATGTATAAGCAACATGTTACAAGAGTTATTATTCCGTTATTTTATATAATTTAATGAAATTCATTACTCATGTAGATGCTTGAACATAAATACAAATACGTATTGCAATGTATCCAGAGATGCATTTAAGTTCTTTTTATGTGTGTAATTTCTTTGTAAGGGTGTTTATTAGTTAAATTAATCAAAAATTTTTCTCTGATTTTCAGGTATGTACGACTTGGACACGTTGCATTATTGTTCACATTTCTTAATCAGAAGGCCACAGTATGTCATGTATTGTAAGTTGTATAAGGTTGTACATTTGGCATACACGCCCAAAAGTAACTCACAAATTATATTTATTGAAAAATAATAAAATACATGATAGAAAAAGCTATACTAGAAACCATCTTTGATGGCTTAAAACAGTGTTTCCAAAACTTTTTGGATTATTGCTATCTTTAAATGCATATATAACATATATATATATATGTTGTTTGTTCAAAATAAACTTTTATCTCTGTTTCCTTTCAGTGTGCCCTTCAGACTTCTACTGCTTTGAAGGGAGCTGTAGTGCCCACTTTGAAAATCACTGGTTTAAGTCTTAAATCATCACTGTTTTGACGGTTTAGATCTTAATTAACCATCAAAGCCTTGATAGTTTACATGATAAATCAGCAGAACTTTAATATTTTATATATTAATCGCTAAATTATTATTAAGATTATTTAAATAAATTTAAAATAATTGAATTACCTTTTTAAGTATATCCCTTGTAAGCATTATGAGGAGTAATTTATCAAAGGAAAAGTTAATGTTATAAATAGAAAACACTTTCATTTTCATGGAAACGATTAAATGATAATGAATTATAACGTTATATTTAGTGAAAATTTATGAAAAAAAAAAAAAAAACAATTATCTGTACGAATGTATAATTTATCTAGTTTTTCATTGAAACTTGTTTATAATTACGATATCTCTGAACGGTGACCTTAAAAATATTACTTTTAATTCAGATTAAAAAAATAAATAAATTAGAAATTATCGTTCAACCTTCGTTGAAAGTTATTTTTAATATTAAAAAATTAATTAGAATATTGAATTTGTTTGTAATTAAAAGTGCTCGTACTGACAGACAACTGGTACAAATATCAACGTGAAGAAATTCAAATGTAACTGGAATCTGAAAAGTACACGTGCCGTAAAGACATTTTTTTTACATCATTAATCATGTGTCAAGAGAAAATATGCAGATCAGGGCCGGATTTAATCCTAAACAAACTAGGCAATTAATTATGGACTATATCTGTTAATCTGTTTGTAAATGTGTAATGAACATAGTGGCATTCATAGTTTCTGTAGGGCCCGCCAATGGCCGAGTTGATAAAACCACTGAATAGTTGTAGTTGGTCGTGGGTTTGCACCTGGCCAACGGACTGGCCACGTGAAACTTTCCGAGTTTTCTTTCTTTCTTTTCTTTCGGGGTTTATATAGAGATTCTGTTCAGAGTTTTCTTCACGTTTGTAACTCCTAAATAGAGCCCAGTTTCCTTTAAAATGTCCTCCCGGGAGGCAGTTCGCCCACGTGTCGCCTTGTTGTAAATAAATAATCTAAACTAGCTTTTTCAAGAGGGTACAGTAGTAAGTATACAATATAAGATTAACTTTGAGATTCCTAGATTTGCCTAAGACATGAAATTTTCTTAAAACGGCTCTTCTGCAGATATTAATGAAATTCGCATGTTAAATAAATCCTATAAAAATTTGAGGAAATTTTCTCGCTTTAGCTCAGGAGGAAAGTGAAATGATGAAATTTTTAATTCTCTTTTTTTATTGTGGAAAATCGAAACTTTTAGGCTTAAGGGAAAGCGGCGCCGAACGTCACACGTACACGTTTACACGTTTAAAACGTGCGCCTCAACCTCTCTAATACCTAAATAGAGGCCAGTTTTTCATAAAAGACCTCCCGACAGGCATTCATTCCTCCAAAAACTGGAATGTTTAGTGTTGTATATACCACAGATNGTAGGGCCCGCCAATGGCCGAGTTGATAAAACCACTGAATAGTTGTAGTTGGTCGTGGGTTTGCACCTGGCCAACGGACTGGCCACGTGAAACTTTCCGAGTTTTCTTTCTTTCTTTTCTTTCGGGGTTTATATAGAGATTCTGTTCAGAGTTTTCTTCACGTTTGTAACTCCTAAATAGAGCCCAGTTTCCTTTAAAATGTCCTCCCGGGAGGCAGTTCGCCCACGTGTCGCCTTGTTGTAAATAAATAATCTAAACTAGCTTTTTCAAGAGGGTACAGTAGTAAGTATACAATATAAGATTAACTTTGAGATTCCTAGATTTGCCTAAGACATGAAATTTTCTTAAAACGGCTCTTCTGCAGATATTAATGAAATTCGCATGTTAAATAAATCCTATAAAAATTTGAGGAAATTTTCTCGCTTTAGCTCAGGAGGAAAGTGAAATGATGAAATTTTTAATTCTCTTTTTTTATTGTGGAAAATCGAAACTTTTAGGCTTAAGGGAAAGCGGCGCCGAACGTCACACGTACACGTTTACACGTTTAAAACGTGCGCCTCAACCTCTCTAATACCTAAATAGAGGCCAGTTTTTCATAAAAGACCTCCCGACAGGCATTCATTCCTCCAAAAACTGGAATGTTTAGTGTTGTATATACCACAGATATAGACATAGACACCAAACTCTCCATGTTACTGGAAATCATTTCGTCGATTGCAGCGCCACGAAACTAGGTCATATGTACGAAACATTACGTTAGATTTTGACTAAATTTATCTTCAAATACAGTAATTAAATGACAGTATTTATTGTTCGTAGACTTTTAAAGGCATAGTGCTTAATGTACCCAAAAAAACAAAACAAAAAAAAAGGGAATTTCTGGTTTATCCGAAAGACCCCCTAGTTAGAAACTTTATGGCTTATAAATGCAATAAATTAAATTTATCTAAAAATTTCTATTATAAAACCGGTTGTATACGTAGATGTAGGGCAAAATATATAAAAATACGGTCAAATTTCGATTTAGTGCTTTGAAATTGGCGCTAAACCCGAAACAATAAGAATTATAGCAATGCAAAATCGTACACTTTGTAACTAACGAATAATAGGAAATTTTCTGCTTAATATTTAAGAGAAATATCCATTGGCGCTTTATGAAGGTGGCAATGTTTAGGAAATCGCTATGTTGAGGAATGACTATGTGAATAGAACCAATAAAACACAAATAAAAATAGATTTTTTTCCAGCACTTCTAAGCAGAAACTTATGCATATATAAGTTAATTTTACATAAAAGACTAAATTGGGGGAGTCTTTGACGCGAACAAACTTAAAAATGTCAAATTGAATACAGTAAACCCTCGCTGGCATTAAAATCCCGCTATTACAGTCTTTGTTTTGTTTTGTTAAATTATGGCAACGCAACACTTGGGCGATGCCTTCCGGGAGATCTTTTTAAGGGTAACTGGTCCCTATTCAGGTGTTACAGACGTGGAGAAAACCCGGAAAACTGCACGTGGCCAGCTCGTCCTGGCAAAACACGAACCCACGACAGAACTTCCAGTGTTCAGGGAACGGCCCACCAGTGGCCAAGCGGTGGGCCGTTCGACGGGTCTATATATTATAGTTGTATAAAATGTAATGCCCACCACTGACCGAGTAGATTAAATCGCTGAACACTGGTCGTGGGTTCGCGCCTGGCCAATGCGCTGGTCCGCGTGGAGTTTTCCGGGTTTCACCTAATTAGGGCCCGTTTCCTATAGAAAATCTTTCCGGTAGGCATTTCCCCCATCAGCTCGCCCTCGTGATGCTTAGCCTTAGCCCATGAAACAATTTGTTACGGATATATTAGGTTCCGTCCTTCATTACTATTGTGGACCTGGCCTAATTATAATGGGTATAATATATAAAAGGACTCTCTTAAGCCCACAGAACGAAAACAACCAAAAATAAAAAATGAAACATGCTGTACTGAGAGAGTTGTTTTCTGGTTCAAGTCGGATTATCTGACATTTTTGCGGATGAGTTGACCTCGATATGTCGGGCCCTATTTCTCAATAGTTGAGTGGTCTCATTGTTAGCCTTGTTGAATTGACGTTGGGAACTTAAGAGACAGGCCTCTTACATCTATTAAGGCAGAAAGAGTTATAAAAATAATAAAATCGCTAAAACGTCAGCCTTTTAGTATTGTTTTTATTTTTTAATATAAAATAAATACAAATTTTATAGAACTAATTATTAATTAACAAAAGAAACTCTACAAATAAAAATAAATCGAAAGTGAAACGCGAACTATTGAACAGATAATTGATTATTTGTTTTATTTGCTTGACCAATCAGCATTCACTCAACCATATCTACAACCAATCACCGTTAAAATATATTTTAATTTCCGTCTAATATATGTTTCAAAGGACTACTTATGTTCAAATGAATGTTTTAACTCATTTAATTGCAAGCGATTGTTGTATTTAATTGTATACAATTATTTATGTGATATATTTCTTAAAATGTAGAATATGTATATTGTATTCACATTAAAATAACATAAATAACACTATATATTACATGAAATTTTAATTGAAATATAATGAATTTTATATAAAATTTTATCATTAATTGTAAGAAATTTGTAATTTTATGAAATGTATTTTTAAAATGAAATATTCTGGCTTCCATCTTGTTAATATTTGTAATTCTTTCTTGAATATGCCAAGAAAGGAGACATCCTTATCGCATATCGCCCACGTGTTTCATTGCCGCATCCCATTAAACAAGCCAATTAATCAAATAGTACTTTCAAATTAATTACTGACAAAGGAGTAAGCGAAAAACCTTTAAAGCTGAAACTCTGTGTGCTTTTCATTCTTCTTTCTGTATACAAGTTGGCCAAAAATCGATTAACCGCATTTCGTTTATACATGTTCTAGCTACACTCGTGAATAGGAATTAAATTTAGTTTAATGTGTTTGTCTTTTACAAAATAACACAGAATTTCAGTCTTAACAATGGTTAACTGACTTTTGGTCCACCCTGTATTTAAAAATTTATTTGTCTGTGTAATAAGAGTAAATTTTGTAGCAAGAGTCTCAATACAATGAAAACTAATATGAGATTATCCCAGAAAGATCGTCTCATGCTTGTATCTTTGTCCTATTAAATATAAAAATTTGGGACTGGGGGTATTAATACTTCTAAAATCTTCACTTTTGCATGCTATTTTGATATTTGAACCATTGACCTTTAAAATTCAAAACGATTGTGATTATTATAAAGACGAATTATCTGAAGGTATTTTTTCAGTACAATTTCCAAATGGTTCGTCCGATTTTAAAAACGATTACACAATTGAATTCAGCATTAAATGCCCTTTAAAATGATGTGTCACATGATATGGAATACTATTTGAAATTTTAAGGTTACAACCTTTATAACCGGTAAAGGTTAAAGATCAAAACATAAAAAGAGCAAAACCATTCCCACTTACTTCACCCAAACGTTCAAATTTCTATAATTACTAAAACCAAAGACGTAACCCCGAGGTACTGTTACTAGACTACGCTTGAACAGTTAAAGAAAAGCGTTTCTTTACTAGCACATCGCGCGATTTTGTCGTATCGCGATAGAATTGAGGCAGACTCAGATAGAAACAGGTGATCCTTGCACCTGCTGGGCACGGAAGAGGCGATCCTTGCACTTGCCAACGCGTAGAGACGATCCTTGCATTTGCAAGCCATGGAACAGAAGACACACGAGATCTTGTGTTTTGTTCGTTTTTGGTGCCAAATTTCCGTTAGGGGCACTCAGTCGCATCGGAAAACATGGACGTCGTCATTTTGACCCCAATTTATCTCGAAAAGGAGTCACAAATCCCATTTTTAAATACATTTTTGGATTTCTCATCGCAATTAAAGGAAAATGGCAAGGTTTTTATCAAAATTGGCCCATCAAATTAGGAGAACGAACTCAATTCTGTGAGGCTTATAGCCACACAGAAGACGTACTAGCGACCTCGAGACATCGCGCGATGTCCTTTGTCTCCAGCGCTGGTGTTACGACCTTGTATCTTGAAAACGAAGTCATGGACCCCCATTTGTTAAATTAAATTATTGGATACCTCACCGAAATTTATGGAAAGTGGCAAAGATTAAGTTTCGCTAACGCTCCGCCCCAATATAATAGCATATTTGGTCCTTAAACACTCTTATCCAAGGATAATTATTCAAACAGTCTAAAGGTCAAATGTTAACGAACAAGAGATCGAATTAGAGACGGGTTAACCAATCGCTTACGTTAATAACGATCGACCTTATCCTATATTTATATAATGGCGATTTAAAAGGGTGATAATTCCAAAAATAAATTAATTATACGGCCGCCATTTCCTGTAAATGTAATTGAAAGAGATGACAGATCCGGGTGTTGCTCTAATGATTACAAAAGAGAAACATCAACTGTTTACTAAACAAAGTTCAAAATATAAGATTCCGTTAATGTATGTGTTTCGCGAGATAAGAATATTGATAATAAAAATATTGTTTTGGGCGAGTGTAAAACAGAATACAAACAAAGACGGGTTTAACTCTTACGTTATGAAAGGCTTTACTTTTATCTTTTGTTATCGTGAAGTAATTTCGTGTTTAAATAATAAGATTTAAACGTTTTGAAAATATATTATATCCGGGATGTCACTCTGTCATAAATTCATTATTTTATTTTGGTTCTTGGAAGATATGGCGCAATAGAATTTCACAGTACCTAAGAGTTAGGTGAGGTTCTTATCAGTTACAAATGCGGGTCCCTACTTCTTTTCAAATGGCGTAACTTCGAATTAGTTGGCCAGGATGCAAAATATAGATTTTTGAATTTTACTCTTGGTAAGGGACCTCCGCTAATGTGAATAGCTCCTGTTTTGGGGATCCAATCGGTTAATCGAAAGAAAAATCTAGTGTGGTAAGCCCCTCAGCCCGATGGGCTCGGTGGCATATGCCTCCTATAGTTACGTCCTTGCCAAAAGCCATAAAAATATATACATAAAAAGTTTTTTAAACAGATTTTTTAATAAAAAAAATTGCACCCACTAAAGACCGAATGAATAAAACCATTGGTTGCTGGTCTCGGGTTCGCGCCCGACCAACGGACTGACCATGTAAAGTTTTCTGGGTTTTATTTGCATCTTCAGGAGCCAGTTACCATAAAAAATCCTCTTGGGAGGCATATTTCCTTAGAGGATAACTCATGCCTTGTTTCTCTTATTAATCCAATCAAAAAGAAGTTACAGAAGCCATGATTAATTTGATTTATTTGTATAGGGCAACGCGACACGTGAGCGATCTGCCGAAGGAAGGATGTTACAAACGTGAAGAAAACACACGTGGCCATCCCATTGACGAAACGCGAACCCACGACCAGTGTTCAATAGTTTTGTCTACTCGGCCACTGGTGAGCGCTACAGAAACCATCATAGGTTCTCTCTACTTAAATTTTGAATTATGTTAAACTACGCTGTTTTCTTCACAATATTCAGTAAGAAAATAGTGGTTCTGCAATAAAAAAATATGAAAATAATATTTACATTTATCTTTATTTGTCGATTCTCTAATATCACTGAGCAGTTGTGAGGGATTGAGATCCAATGATTGTAAAACTTGGATTGATATGATCGCAACTTTAGGTTGACCATGCTTCAGTATGCAATATGAGAAAGTATACTTTATAAACTAAAATACATACTCGCATTGTATCACTACGTTTATTATTATTATTATTATTTATTAGTGAGGCCCAGGCTAAAACGATCTGAATTCCAGACACAGAGGAGGCTACAAAATTAAGTATATAAATACAATATATATACTGTATATAAAAGTTTTATTTACATGAACTTTTAAAATGCTCTAAAACATAAATTAGTCACTGTAGGTCATTGAAACTACAGACTAAAAGTCGACCAGATGGTGATTTTACATTATCTGACAAGAGATAACTCTCCTATTGCATCATTATGAAAATACTTGTGATTTTGTTAAGGGTGTGATTCGTGCCACTTAATATATTTCATACTTTGTAGCAGATAGAACTGATATTGCAACACGGAAACCTATCTTTACTTTTGTTTTTTAACTCATTGTAAATGACATTGTTATATGTTAGTTTTTGCTCACTAGTGCCCGAGTATATTAAAACACTGGTTTGGTGGATAAAACCACCAAACCAGCATTTGCGCCTGGCCAATGGGCTAGCACGTGGAGTTTACCGGGTTTGCTTCACGTTTGTAACACCTAAATAGGGGTCAGTTTTTCATGAAAAGTCCTTCCAGGAAGCATCCCTTCAGGGCAGATCGCCCGCGTGACGCGTTGGCGTATACAAACAAACAAACTATTTATGTTCATTTTAAGATACTGTAAATAAAGAAAATTTCTCTTCAATTTATTGAGTTTCTGGTGGAATTTCTAACAATTCGGAGTTTACGTTAAAAAAATACACCATTTTTGCATAACTATGTAAATAATGCCAATGTACTCAATATACATTGGCACTGTTTGTTGGTTTACAGTTTTCCCACAGGGTTTTAATTGATAGGATAATTACAGAACTACAAAATCCACTATTTACTGAATTTAGCATAATTAAAAATGCCACCGCCAACAAGGAAGAGGGCTTTATTTTAAACTTTCAATTGTAAAATACCAAACAATGAAACGTAGAGTCAAGACGTCTACCTATCGCTTTGAGAGCTTCTAGTTCGAATCCAGATAGGATTTTCAACTTTCAATAAGTAACTTGAACTGGGTACGTATTAGAATTGTATTTAACTTTCAGATAACCACATGGCAATGTGGCAACATTCGCGTCATTCGAAACTAGATTTCATGCTCAACACATGTTGGATGTATTCATCGTTCCTCGTTGCTGTCTCCAATCACACGGCTCTTTGAGAGCGTACAGATATGAGATAACGTACAGTACATTTAGCGAAGACTGTCTTCGTACCTTGTCACTCGACCTCCCCGTCAACGGGTATGATTTAGGAGTGGAAAGAGTTTAAAGAAAACCTATTAGCGCAATTATCTGTACATATTTAGCTATGTGTCTGTCACTATCTTTGAGCAAATTTTAATATTTGATAGGTTGACCATGCATATCGCTTTGAATAAGATAGTAGTGTTTTCTTTTCTTTAGTTAGTATAATTTTTTAGTGAAAATAAAAAAAAAATTACACTCCAGTTATTATATTAAGTAGTTTTAACGAAGTTAAGGAACATATTACACGAATAGAAACAGACGAAATTCGTTTATTCCATCAATGGGCACTAATAAGGACAATAATAGCCAAACACTGGGAGAAATGAAACAAAGAAAAATTAATGTAGCTGATAGCAGGATCGTGACGTTTGGCACCAAGGGCAAAGTTAAATATGGCGCAGTTGGATAGGATTTTTATTAGTCCGTTACAAATTTAAAAGCCCATTAGTGGACGAGTGGGTAACACTACTTAATACTAGTAATCGGACGTAGGTTCTTGTGGAGTTTTCCGGGTTTTTTTTTACGTTAGAAACAACTAAATAGCGGCCAGTTTTCCATAGAAAGTCCTTTCTAGAGGCATACCCGTTCGTCAGATCGCCCAAATTTTTATGAATTTATTAAGTTCATCAATGGAACAATTTTGGAATTTTGGCGCCCCATTGCCTCGGCGTCCAAGGCACGTGCCCCTCTGCCCCCGTCTTTCCACGACCCTGACTGACAGACGGGTCAAAATGTTTAATCAAATGCACGAAAAACATCTTGAATTCCAAATTTTAATAATTTGATAGAATTAATTTTTTATTTATCAGGAACTGCAGCTCTAGTAGAAAAAAATTATTCATTTACGAATTTCCTGTGGTCAAAATAGAAGTCGAGGTTAATTATTTAAACCACAAAAGAAATATTAATTGTAAAGTTTGGTTTCATTCGTATAAGGCAACGCGACATATTGACAATCTCTCCAGGAAAATACCTCCAGAGAAGTCTTTTATGGAAAACTGGCCACAGTTTAGGTATTAAAAACGAAGAAAACCCGGAAAACTCCACGTGACAAGCCAGTTGGCGAGGTGTGAACCCACGACTAGTGTTTATCCACTCGGACACTGGTGGACTCATTAATTGTAAAGCGAACCTGAAACTTACAATTCGTTGTTTTATGATAAAATTGCAAGTGACCAGAGCTTAAACAAAATTATCTGAAAAATATGCTTATTGAACAATAACAACGGCAGAGGATATTTACTTACTGTATTTAAATAACGATTTAAAAGTTATTTCGGGCGTGGCGCAATCGAGACGTCGCGTCGCAACGCTACGTAATCCTTCCCGGAAAGAAAATAATCGAGATAAATTAAAATTAATGAATATCACATGAAACAAAAGTTACAGTTTTATAACATGCATAAATCCTAGCAACGGAAATTCGAAAAAGTTTCTTTGAAATTTTATTTAAATTCATGATAACTCGTTGTCTCGCGACGCGACGATGTGCAAAGATTGTTATTTTTAAGAATTTTTTTTTTTAATTTCTATTAAACTTTTTAAAATTTCTTCTTATTAATTAATTATATTAATTTTTCCATTTTTCTGCTATCAAAAAGTGTTAATAAATATTTAAACGTGAGAAAAAAAATGACACTTAAAAGTGTACGTGCCGCGACGCGTGTATTTCTCACGCGTCGCGGCGCGTTACCATTTACGTGGCGCTACGCGCGTGATATTTATACTATAATTAACACACACACCACGACGTAACCCCTTTAAGTCTACTAAATATGCGTGCGTTAATTATAATTATAACATTTTAAATAAAATTATAAAAACAATTAAAAAACGCATTAACAACACACGACTCCGTTAGCGTCATTAAGTTATTTATTTACACGACTTTCAGTTTGAATTACGAATACCAAACAATGACGTAACTCATACAAACCCCCCTTTGATCGTTTAATTAATTAATAATGCGCCTATCGATATGTATTTGACAACGGCAACGACTTTAAAATATGTCAAACAAGTGATTACTCAAGATGGATGACGATAATTCCAGACAAAAGATTAATAAAGAAAGTAAAAAAAACAAATTATAATTTATTTTACGGTTTCCCTAGACTCGGATAAGGATAAAGTTTTATCTTCTCTAATTGTATACAATGCAGATAAGATAGAAGCGTTGAGAAATGGTTTGTTTTCTATATAAAGGACAGGGCAAACGACCATGATCAGTATCCCTTCAGCCAGCAGCAGATTTTATAAATATATAAAATTTTAAACCATGAAGTACGTTCTGTTTGTCGCTGTGATTTTTGCATGCGTTTTAGCGGTAAGTTTCTTTCTTTATTTCATGAATTTTGTGATAGATTTTGTTAATTTTGACATTATTATTATTATTATTATTATTATTTTTTCAATGAAAGCTGCAAGGTCAAAGATGTGAGAGTGGTAAGGATTGTAAAGAAGGACAGTGTTGCATTACTTATGTACCAAGTGGATTCTTTTTCCGGTTAGGGCAGTGTAAGAGACTGTTGAAAGAAGGTGAGATTAATTCATTTTTGGTAATTAAAAACGCCTCGAAAAATTTTATATATTTCAAATTACACTGAATGTAACATAAATAATCTGTTAAAGAAACTGGCGAGTGCATTTAGGGCACCATTTGGTCTCTCTTCATTCAGGAAACTATAAGTTTATACAATGGCGCGTTATCCTACGGGCAAAAAGGCAATTTGGCTGGGGACTCCATCAACGGGAGGCCCAAGCCAATTTATTATATGAAAATATTCCCCCAAATGAAGAAAACCCCGAAGAAAAACGTTTAAACTCGACACTGTACATGAGGTCCCCTAATTCAAATTTGACTGGGCTATAACGCTGAAATGAAGCTATAACGCTCCAATGAGTTTATAAAACACTCAAAAAAGGAAGTGGGTAGATCATATCGAATCTTGATCTTAGTTGCAAGGTAATATTGGTGAAGGATCGCCATTTTGTTTGATCCTTTCACCATATATACTCTACTATCTCCTTCGAATTTATTCCCCCTCTCTCACTCTCACTCTATCTAAATATCTATCTCGCCCTCTGAACCACTCCCTCCTTGACTCTCTCCCTATAATCTTTATCCATGCGTATCTCTCTCGACGATCATTCGTAATATTCTTCCTTCATCTTTCATCCCTTTAAGATGACCAAATCGCCCTATCTCTTTTTATTCAATAGTATCTTCTACCCTCGGTATCTCTTCCTTTCTAATCTTATCTGTTGTAGCATTTCTCAGAAACTTTATCCCTATTCTAAAAATATATTTTGAATTAATTTATATTTTAAAAATAAATGAATTTTTCTGTTTAGGTGAGAAATGTATGCCAGATTTTTTACACGGCCTGGCCGGAAAGGGACGTTATTTCGTTAAATGCCCGTGCCAAGAAGGTTTAGAGTGTATGTCCGAGAACGAAGACGACGATGACAACGACCATTCTCACGTATGCAGTAAAGATTATCATCATTTACTTTAATAAGAACTTAATTTCTAATGGAATAATTTGTTTTTAGTCTTCCCATTCTCGTGGTTTGAGATGTATGAATCCAGATGCAACAGAGGCACCAACTACACAAGAACCAACTGAATCCGAAGAGGTTAAAAGTTCAGCTGCACCGGAACAATCTACTACTGATGCAAAACACCAAATCACAGATGATGTTAACCCAGGTCATAATGATGATGATGATGATGATGATGATAAAGAAAATTCTTAAATATCCACCAAAGTAAACAATTTAATGTCAATTGCCACGATTTAAGGGTCATAATATATATGTGAATTCGAGAATGCATTTTCGATATAATTAAAATTATTCAATTATATTTTTTGTGTGTTGGAATATTTATTTAATTACAATTTACACGTGTATGTAATCTATAACAGTAGCCCACCAGCGTCTGAGTGGATAATGCCACTGAATACTGGTCACGGGTTCGAGTCTGGCCAACGGGCAGGCCACAGGGTTAGTAACATCTAACTAGGGGCTATTTTTTTTATAAAAGATCCCCAGGAGGCATTCCTCCTTCGGTAGAATGGTCATATGTCACGTTTCCATATACAAATAAAACCAACAGAACCCTTCCACTTCTATAAAACAATAATGGAAACCTTAGTTACGGCCAATCCCCTCGTAACTCAAGGCCTTATGCATAAATCCTGTCATGCAATTTATCGTGTTTTAACTTATATTCAGTGTTTTGTTCGTAATAAGAGATTTTTGAGTATTGTCAATGCACAAATAATAGGTGATCAATAGAGCCAGCCACCCATTGTGGTTCTGGCCGAACTCCAAACGGGTTTGCTAAGAAAGACCCTCTTAGTGCCCACAGGGCGGAAAGAGTTTAAAAAAGACCAATAGACGGCATCAGCGTCAAATCTGACACTAATCTCCAATAGCCTCGTAAAATGCATGAGATTTTAAACCCGTGCTCAATAGGAAAACTGGCATATTAGGAACCAACGAGGCTAGTCTCATCTGTAAATATCTTCTAAAGGTCCTTTTTACGCGATCCGAACAACATATTTTCGGGATTTCACTTAATATTGGACAGCGTGAAATTCTGACATCAAGTGATATTTGTACGAAATAATCCAAAAATTACAGTATTTGCCATTGTGTAACTGCAAATAGCGACGTTGCGGCTGAAGTTTTCCACGCAGACGTGAACGTCGAATGTTCAGCGCCGACTTCCTGTAAGCCTAGAAGTTTGACAATGGCGTTTGGAACGTTAATGGAACCATGCTCGATGTTGAATTTAGTCTTTTCGAAGGCCGGATACCTTCGAGAAGAACACTCTGGGCATTCACCAAACAGAAAACTTTTTGAGTCTACAAGAGTCCAAGATCCAAAAATAGCTATTGTAGAATACTTTTAATGATTTCCAAAGTTTTAAGCCATCCGTGTTAACTTCTTCCGAAGAAAAAAGCTATCTAGAGGAAAATGGGAAATAAATCAAAGTTAGTACAGAGAATGAGGGAAGGATACAGTTATTTGTTTTATTAAGTTATGGCAAAGCAAAACTTGGGCGATCTCCTAGGGGGATACCTTCCGGAATGTTTTTAAGGGGTAACTGGTTCCTATTCATGCGTGGAGTAAATCCGGAAAACTCCGCGTGGCCAGCCCGTTCTGGAGAGGCGCGAACCCCGAACTGCCAGTGTTCAGGGAACGAAACCACTTGGCCACTGATGGGCCCGAGAAGGATATAGATAATTCCTATCTAGTATTCGTAGGGATTTTTTGCCCACTCTTCTGAAAAATTACATATTTTATATCATCATTTTTAACAATCACTAGACACTTTTCATTTTTAGAAAATAAAATATTTTCTAAATTTAATATTAACAAATGAGATTTCTTTCTATGTATTCAGCTCTTGGAGAAAAAACCGACAATTTCGTGTCTTGCCCATTAAGTGCCTTGGATTGGAAGCTGCGGAGATGGAGGATACTAGAGGAGATTTTAACGTACCGTCCCGATATAATATGCCTGCAGGAGGTGGACCATTTTAATTTTTTGAAGAAAACACTGGGTATTCTAGGTTATTTAGGTTTCTTCTTCCCTAAGCCCGATTCCCCTTGTTACTACATCAAAGGAAACAACGGGCCAGACGGGTGCGCGTTATTCTACAACGCCGAAAAATTCAGGCACGTAAAAACGTGTAGCCGAATTCTAGAAGTATGGACCTGTCAATCCAACCAGGTAGCATTGCTGACGTTACTAAAAAGGAAAAAAGACGGAAGAGAAATCTGCGTGGTCACAACTCATCTGAAGGCTCGTCAAGGTACACTGCTGCCCACACTCAGAAACGAACAAGGAAAGGACCTCTTAGATTTTATACGTATGCACTTTAATAAAAGGTCGGTCGTTATATGTGGTGATTTTAATGCCGAACCGACCGAACCAGTATATAGGACAATGTTATCATCCCAGGAAGTGAAACTAGATAGTGTCTACCGCCATTTAAGTAATCACGGTGTGGAACCACCTTACACAACGTGGAAGATTCGCGAAGAGGGTGAAGTCTGTCAGACTCTAGATTATATATTTTACACGCCACAATTACTACAGGTACATTCCGTATTACAGTTACCAACGGGTGACGATATAGGTGTCAATAGGGTGCCATCTTTCACTTATCCTTCGGATCACTTCTCTTTAGTTTGTGACGTTCGATTTCGAGAAGCCAGTTGAATAATTCTTTAAATTTTAAGCAGAGACATTTATTTTCTTAAATTTCCCACCGCTTTTTTTTTTTTTATAAGAAACGTTCGAGAATTTCGTGTGTACGTGGTGTCAATGTTCCTTATCTTTTACTACTGTTCGAATGGGATTTTTAAGTTAGTTTGTGTAATTTAAGCTTAAAACTGAAGATTTTTTTGTATTAATGTTAATAAAATTCACGATAAAAAAAAATGCAGAGAAAAATGTACAGCAGCAACTATAGAAAACAAGTGCCTTGACTGCATTTTACTTTTTTTTAATGTTGCTTAATGTCGTTAAGTCACTCGTAGTTGCATAAATGCTTTGTATATAAAGTGTAAAAATATATATAATTATAAAAAAGTAATAAAAAAAATTAAAATTAAAACGTATTTAATTAATTTATTTAAATTTACTTAAAATTCCTACCCAAAAAAGTAATTTTTTGTCACTAGATGGCAGTTTTATGTTCTATTCAATAACCATTATCATATGCAAATTAGGGATTATTATTTGAAGTTTTTAGGCGAATTTTTTTCAAATTAAATTAGAAAGTTTACTCGAAATAATTTGTTTATATTATTAAAATTTGTTAAATTACATGAATTAAATAAGAAATAAATTTTGAAAACAAACTTCTATTTTTTTTTTTTTTGTTAGAAACAAAGCTAAATATATACATGGATAAATATAGTAATGATAAATATGCATATCCATCTCAATAGACGTCATAGATTTTTCACCTTCAAGGACAAGTTACGGTTTTATGACATGCATACCGGATATGACCAAGTATTAAAGTTCAAGATCGTATTTTCTAACTTATGTCATTCAGTTTAATATAAATAATTCGTTATTTCTTTACAATATTTTATTATAAAACTTTGATTTTATGTATAAGCAACATGTTACAAGAGTTATTATTCCGTTATTTTATATAATTTAATGAAATTCATTACTCATGTAGATGCTTGAACATAAATACAAATACGTATTGCAATGTATCCAGAGATGCATTTAAGTTCTTTTTATGTGTGTAATTTCTTTGTAAGGGTGTTTATTAGTTAAATTAATCAAAAATTTTTCTCTGATTTTCAGGTATGTACGACTTGGACACGTTGCATTATTGTTCACATTTCTTAATCAGAAGGCCACAGTATGTCATGTATTGTAAGTTGTATAAGGTTGTACATTTGGCATACACGCCCAAAAGTAACTCACAAATTATATTTATTGAAAAATAATAAAATACATGATAGAAAAAGCTATACTAGAAACCATCTTTGATGGCTTAAAACAGTGTTTCCAAAACTTTTTGGATTATTGCTATCTTTAAATGCATATATAACATATATATATATATGTTGTTTGTTCAAAATAAACTTTTATCTCTGTTTCCTTTCAGTGTGCCCTTCAGACTTCTACTGCTTTGAAGGGAGCTGTAGTGCCCACTTTGAAAATCACTGGTTTAAGTCTTAAATCATCACTGTTTTGACAGTTTAGATCTTAATTAACCATCAAAGCCTTGATAGTTTACATGATAAATCAGCAGAACTTTAATATTTTATATATTAATCGCTAAATTATTATTAAGATTATTTAAATAAATTTAAAATAATTGAATTACCTTTTTAAGTATATCCCTTGTAAGCATTATGAGGAGTAATTTATCAAAGGAAAAGTTAATGTTATAAATAGAAAACACTTTCATTTTCATGGAAACGATTAAATGATAATGAATTATAACGTTATATTTAGTGAAAATTTATGAAAAAAAAAAAAAAACAATTATCTGTACGAATGTATAATTTATCTAGTTTTTCATTGAAACTTGTTTATAATTACGATATCTCTGAACGGTGACCTTAAAAATATTACTTTTAATTCAGATTAAAAAAATAAATAAATTAGAAATTATCGTTCAACCTTCGTTGAAAGTTATTTTTAATATTAAAAAATTAATTAGAATATTGAATTTGTTTGTAATTAAAAGTGCTCGTACTGACAGACAACTGGTACAAATATCAACGTGAAGAAATTCAAATGTAACTGGAATCTGAAAAGTACACGTGCCGTAAAGACATTTTTTTTACATCATTAATCATGTGTCAAGAGAAAATATGCAGATCAGGGCCGGATTTAATCCTAAACAAACTAGGCAATTAATTATGGACTATATCTGTTAATCTGTTTGTAAATGTGTAATGAACATAGTGGCATTCATAGTTTCTGTAGGGCCCGCCAATGGCCGAGTTGATAAAACCACTGAATAGTTGTAGTTGGTCGTGGGTTTGCGCCTGGCCAACGGACTGGCCACGTGAAACTTTCCGAGTTTTCTTTCTTTCTTTTCTTTCGGGGTTTATATAGAGATTCTGTTCAGAGTTTTCTTCACGTTTGTAACTCCTAAATAGAGCCCAGTTTCCTTTAAAATGTCCTCCCGGGAGGCAGTTCGCCCACGTGTCGCCTTGTTGTAAATAAATAATCTAAACTAGCTTTTTCAAGAGGGTACAGTAGTAAGTATACAATATAAGATTAACTTTGAGATTCCTAGATTTGCCTAAGACATGAAATTTTCTTAAAACGGCTCTTCTGCAGATATTAATGAAATTCGCATGTTAAATAAATCCTATAAAAATTTGAGGAAATTTTCTCGCTTTAGCTCAGGAGGAAAGTGAAATGATGAAATTTTTAATTCTCTTTTTTTATTGTGGAAAATCGAAACTTTTAGGCTTAAGGGAAAGCGGCGCCGAACGTCACACGTACACGTTTACACGTTTAAAACGTGCGCCTCAACCTCTCTAATACCTAAATAGAGGCCAGTTTTTCATAAAAGACCTCCCGACAGGCATTCATTCCTCCAAAAACTGGAATGTTTAGTGTTGTATATACCACAGATATAGACATAGACACCAAACTCTCCATGTTACTGGAAATCATTTCGTCGATTGCAGCGCCACGAAACTAGGTCATATGTACGAAACATTACGTTAGATTTTGACTAAATTTATCTTCAAATACAGTAATTAAATGACAGTATTTATTGTTCGTAGACTTTTAAAGGCATAGTGCTTAATGTACCCAAAAAAACAAAACAAAAAAAAAGGGAATTTCTGGTTTATCCGAAAGACCCCCTAGTTAGAAACTTTATGGCTTATAAATGCAATAAATTAAATTTATCTAAAAATTTCTATTATAAAACCGGTTGTATACGTAGATGTAGGGCAAAATATATAAAAATACGGTCAAATTTCGATTTAGTGCTTTGAAATTGGCGCTAAACCCGAAACAATAAGAATTATAGCAATGCAAAATCGTACACTTTGTAACTAACGAATAATAGGAAATTTTCTGCTTAATATTTAAGAGAAATATCCATTGGCGCTTTATGAAGGTGGCAATGTTTAGGAAATCGCTATGTTGAGGAATGACTATGTGAATAGAACCAATAAAACACAAATAAAAATAGATTTTTTTCCAGCACTTCTAAGCAGAAACTTATGCATATATAAGTTAATTTTACATAAAAGACTAAATTGGGGGAGTCTTTGACGCGAACAAACTTAAAAATGTCAAATTGAATACAGTAAACCCTCGCTGGCATTAAAATCCCGCTATTACAGTCTTTGTTTTGTTTTGTTAAATTATGGCAACGCAACACTTGGGCGATGCCTTCCGGGAGATCTTTTTAAGGGTAACTGGTCCCTATTCAGGTGTTACAGACGTGGAGAAAACCCGGAAAACTGCACGTGGCCAGCTCGTCCTGGCAAAACACGAATCCACGACAGAACTTCCAGTGTTCAGGGAACGGCCCACCAGTGGCCAAGCGGTGGGCCGTTCGACGGGTCTATATATTATAGTTGTATAAAATGTAATGCCCACCACTGACCGAGTAGATTAAATCGCTGAACACTGGTCGTGGGTTCGCGCCTGGCCAATGCGCTGGTCCGCGTGGAGTTTTCCGGGTTTCACCTAATTAGGGCCCGTTTCCTATAGAAAATCTTTCCGGTAGGCATTTCCCCCATCAGCTCGCCCTCGTGATGCTTAGCCTTAGCCCATGAAACAATTTGTTACGGATATATTAGGTTCCGTCCTTCATTACTATTGTGGACCTGGCCTAATTATAATGGGTATAATATATAAAAGGACTCTCTTAAGCCCACAGAACGAAAACAACCAAAAATAAAAAATGAAACATGCTGTACTGAGAGAGTTGTTTTCTGGTTCAAGTCGGATTATCTGACATTTTTGCGGATGAGTTGACCTCGATATGTCGGGCCCTATTTCTCAATAGTTGAGTGGTCTCATTGTTAGCCTTGTTGAATTGACGTTGGGAACTTAAGAGACAGGCCTCTTACATCTATTAAGGCAGAAAGAGTTATAAAAATAATAAAATCGCTAAAACGTCAGCCTTTTAGTATTGTTTTTATTTTTTAATATAAAATAAATACAAATTTTATAGAACTAATTATTAATTAACAAAAGAAACTCTACAAATAAAAATAAATCGAAAGTGAAACGAGAACTATTGAACAGATAATTGATTATTTGTTTTATTTGCTTGACCAATCAGCATTCACTCAACCATATCTACAACCAATCACCGTTAAAATATATTTTAATTTCCGTCTAATATATGTTTCAAAGGACTACTTATGTTCAAATGAATGTTTTAACTCATTTAATTGCAAGCGATTGTTGTATTTAATTGTATACAATTATTTATGTGATATATTTCTTAAAATGTAGAATATGTACATTGTATTCGCATTAAAATAACATAAATAACACTAAATATTACATGAAATTTAGTG